>NC_091811.1:34360606-34663636 GCF_041296235.1 Equus asinus | reverse complement strand
TATATTTGCAGTTGCCAACGCCTATCTTGGGTTAATTTGTCTTCAAAATCCTTTTTTCTGTAACAAAACAAAACTGGTCTCTTTGACAATTCTGCCTCTTCTACTGTTTGAGCTGTTGTCAGAGACAATGCTGTCCATTTATCTAGTGCGTTTCTCCCCAACTTGAGCTAACAGCTCTAGCTTATGATCTTTACTCCATGCTCCATGCCTGAAATCCTGGTGTCTTGTCTCTGACTTTTTTTAGTGTGCAGTCTGAGAACATGGCACAACCATTCTGCCTTTCTCAACTCCTCCTCATTTATTAGAATGGTTAAGTTTTTCCCATCTCCCACCCCCAGGACCCAGCCATGTCCTCCTTATCTATTGCCACTACCAAGTGAATAATACGAAACTGAACACTTTATAAGTGAGTGACAGTAAAAAGACCCACGATAGATGATTAGGGAACACCATGGAAAGACTAATCTCCCTCTTCAAGAAATGATAAGCTTTTCTCATTGACTCCTGATCCAAAACTATATTTCACAAGGTTGACTGTGCACATATCAAACTCTAAAACTCTTACAATTCATACCTTGACTGCATTTTTTTTTTAAAGATTTTATTTTTTCCTTTTTCTCCCCAAAGCCCCCTGGTACATAGTTGTATATTCTTCGTTGTGGGTCCTTCTAGTTGTGGCATGTGAGACGCTGCCTCAGCGTGGTTTAATGAGCAGTGTCATGTCCGCGCCCAGGATTCGAACCAACGAAACACTGGACCGCCTGCAGCGGAGCGCGCGAGCTTAACTGCTCGGCCACGGGGCCAGCCCCATACCTTGACTGCATTTTCAGGAGTATTCAGTATATATGTCAATCTGATTATTAATGCAGTGCAGCTTCCTTGCTGCTCACTGCACAGGAAATCACATGAAAGTCTGCTATAATTCTAAAAGTATACAAGGAACATGTTTTGCAGCCTGGCAGAGGGCACATGTAGACACACCGGAAACGTTATCAGCATCTCTGTCCCAGTGAAGTTTGTTTGAAAGAAACTGAGGATGCAGGTACAAAATGGCTGAGTGATTTTTTTTCTGACCAACAAAGCTGCTCGTTAGCAACTTGAAAGGACGCCTAGATCCAAAATAGTATTAAACAAGTGTTTCTTCAATATGAGATCATTATGTTTCTCTTCTAAATCCAAATACTAATTGCAACCTTGCTGTGAGCATACAATATTAAGGCCATCATAGCCATGGCAACAGAATGCAACATGAAGTGGAATCCTATCATCTGCACAGCGTTGCTAGTAGTTTGGGCGGCAGACGAGCACTTTCTTACAACATCCCTAACGTTCAACTCCAAAGAGGGGATTGCATTTCATACCTTTAGGCAATTTTGCCATACAGATTCTGTTATCTTTGAACATTTTGTGTATCTCTGTAATTAATTTCGATACAGGATGGCTTGTTAATCCATAGACAAAAATACAAGCACAAATTAAAATTTCAACAGGCACTTTACAATGGCCATTTACATTTCAAAATTAAACCCATAATAAAAACTTTTGTGTACTTATAATTGGACTGATTTTTAACACCCAATGATAAACATCTATGTAAATAGCCTCCCAAAGATTTTACACTTAAGAAAAAAAGCACTTTAAATGAGCTGCTTAAAGTCACCTTCTCTGCTTTGCATGATAATTACAATGCAAAATAATAAACAGCACAGGGCAGGAGTACAACACTTCTAGGATGATAGGGTGCCATTTATATGAAGATAATTAGGCATTTAAAACCTACCAATACCAATTTAAAAACCTACCAATTAAAAAAAACAGTGTGCTTACAGTAAACTCATTGAAATAAATTTCCATTCGCCTTTGCTGTGCTTTCATAGCAAATATGTCCACAGCTTGTGCAGCCCCAAGGACTCCGTTTTTGTGTGTAGGAAGTGAGGTGCAGATTAAGAGTTCATAACCCAGCCTATCTTTCTATAAAAACAAAAACGTATTTCGTAGAGATTTGCTGTAAACATATGGACCATATGCCATTGTTAAAAAGAAGGGAAACAGTTGTGTTGGCGGAAAGACTTGTTACTATTAAGAAGATTGAGGCGTGAACAGAACTCCATACTCATTTTCTCCTAAATTATGCAGGGAAGAGCAAAGGAGACAATGGGATATGCCATCAGCATTCAGAGGCAAATCCACTGCACTTTGCTTTCATATTTGCCTTCTCAAGAATTTACCTGAAAATAACCATGAAATCCATGTGAAAGCAATTAAGAGGTCATTTAGCTTTCCCAGATATGCAAAACATGACATGTCATTTAGACTGCAAGAAAATTTTAATACTTGCGCAATAAAGAAGCTCATAGCAGACAGATCAGTAGATATTTTCTTACTATTATTAGTGCTACACCCATCCATCCATCCATTCATTCATTAATTCACTCCTTCATTTATCAAACATTTATTAGTCACCTACTTTGTGTCAGGCACTCTACTAAATGCTGGCAATTCAAATACAAATTCAACTCTCAAAGAGATAAAGTATGTAAACAAGTAATTTCAGTAAAGTAAGGAAAAATTATGAGCGAGTTCTATGCAAGATGCAATGGAAGCAGAAAGAGAAAATGATGATCTGCTGCTAGAAAGAAAGAGTTCATTATAATAGACAATGTTTGAACTAAGTGTTGAAGAATGAGCAGGTTTTCTTGGAGGATGTAGAGGAAAACAGGCAGAGAAATCTGGAAGGGGCTTTAGAAGCTGGAGACATCAAGGCGTTGGATTTTGGTGGCTGCAAGTAGTTATGTCTAGAACGTAGAGTGTTTGTTTGAAGGATATCCAGTGTTTCCCTATTTATCTTTCCATTAAATCTTATTTCTTCAAGCTGGTCTAGAAGCCTTTCATACTAGTTGAGGGTGAAAATTTGTTGACTTCAATAATTGCAAAACCCAAGAGAATTATTTCAGGCCTAGCTGAATTTAAGTGCTCTGAAGACTGTCTCTATCTCAAATTTGCTTTCCTCAATGTTGGTTCGATTTTCAAGGTTACACTATGAGTGAGCCTAGCAAATTCAGCAGAAATTTGGATTTGTATAAGAGATGATTTTTCCCTAAGAAAAAATTGGGATGTTCTCCCTGAATTGTTCACCAATTTCCCAGAACCATTTATTGAATGGCCAAAGTTTTTTATATATATCAAAAAATTGGAACAGCCGGTCTTCTGGACTATATATTTGGTTGAGTTCCTGATTAAATTTATTCAGTAAGTATCTATTGGATGCTTACTATGTGCCAGACACTGTTCTAGTGATTCATGTATATATCTTTGACACACATTCATTTTTTAAATCTTTGCAATTTGTTTTATCATCTGTTGAGTCAATGTTTCCCAAAATGTGGAACACATACTTCTGAGGACACTGAGGTTATTTTAGACCCAGAAATAAAGATGTTGAATCAAGCAATGCAAATGTTATTTTCCTTTTCAGTTCTCTTTTAATCCCTTTAATTATGTCAATAGAAAGTCTGTCTAGTACCTGGGCGTCTGGAACACCCTTCTTAACAAAGAGAGCTTCTGATAGGCTCATTAGTTAGCCAAAATTTAGTGGCAGTTTTTTATTTATTTTACAAAACTTTTTCCTATACTACTTTTATGTAATTTTAATATAATTAGTTTATCAAAGTTTTAGATTAAAATAATTTTTTATTTATATAATTTTATTCTATTAAAGGCAAAAAAGTTTCTGATTTTCTAGTTACAGTACTGATATGAAGTTTCTTCTTAAGTAAAGTTGTTTAAGTAACACATGTAAACTGTTTAAAAGAAAGATTTGAAATAATTTTATCAGTGATGTGTGAGTAGGGTAAAAATTGTGGGGACAATATGTAAACATTGAAATTTGGAATATTTTGTAATATGGCAGGATCTTCCTGCCATTCTAAAATTTCTCATATATTTGTATGTGTTTATTCATTCATATGATCTTCCTAATAACTTTGTCAAGTTCTAAGAAACCTCACTGATTTTTATTATAATTTAATTATACCTATAAATTAATATAAAAAGGGAAATGTCCTTTGTTACATTCAGTCTTCTTTTCCAGGAACATGGCATAGTTTTTCATTTAATCAAACTGCTTTTGTACCTTGTTAAGATTCTATCATTTTCTTCGTTAAATCCCATATATTTTCTTTTAAACATGTATTTAGGTATTTTATAATTTTGTGGCTATTGTTAAAGGAATTTTAAAAAATATGTTTTCTATCTAAGTATTGCTTGTATATAACTATTGCCTTTGCACACATTTGTATCAACCATCCTTCTAAATTACTGTGTTAGATAGGATAGACGCTTTCAGTCTAATTTTTTTTCTAGGCAGACAATTTTATAATGTACAAATAATGATCGCTTTCTCTTTTTCTCTCCAATAGTCACTACTCTTATTTCTGTTCTGTCATACTGTCTAGAACTTTGAAAATACGTTTATTTTGATGATAGCAATGATGATAGCAACTATACATCTTATCTGCTTTTAATTTTAATAGGAGGGCATCTTCTCTTTTTTTGCCATTAAGTACCACGTTGAATATTGGTTTAAGAGTTGTTTTTTTGTTTTCTGTCGTTTAAGGAAATATCATTCTATTTCTCGGTAACTAAGTTGTAAAAACATACTTTTCTATTTTTAGAATACAACTATAATTTAAGTTTTTAATTTGTAAAAGTGTTGTGTTTGCAGATGATGCGGACCAGAACCAAGATTCTGGTTGAATTTAAGTTGGTGGTAGAAACTTTGTTTTCAAAATAGCCAGTTTGATTGCATTCAACTGTCTCCTTCTTTACTATCCCAAACTAGTCTTTATGTGTGCTAAAACCAAACTTAGTAGACAAATATTTAGTTTTTTCTCCTAATATTTTACTATGAAAGTGCTTACACTTTGACAAAAGACTTTTTAAAAAATTACAATATATACCCACCATCTAGATTTAACTATGGCTAACATTTTACCATACGTATGTTTGTATAAATATATTTTTTTCTTTCTAATTGACAAATATTAGTGAAACATAATTTTTCCAGATGGCCACTCTGGGAAATTATATATCAAGAAGATAGAAGTTCTTCACTTCTGAAAAATCAGAATTTAAAAACTAGATTGGAATTTACAGATTACCTAGTTAAACCACTTATATTTTGCTAGTAACCAATAGAGTCCTGTGGAGATTAAATGACTTTGAGCAATATTGTGGACACTGATTTATTTTTAAGATTCATTTGCATAAGTTGCCAATTATGTATGTATTTATTTATTTAGTATTAGATAAGGAAGAGCAAAATTCTTATTCTTCTTTTTTTTAAAAGTTAATGTATGTAAAGTTCAGTCAGACTTTACGCTTCCTAATTTCTATTTTACTATGCCATTATTAATAGTTGGGAGAATAAAGTGAGGAGTTTTGTCTTTTTTATCCTGGCTTTGAGGTGTTTGTAGACTATTGGGTTTGAGATAATATGAGTTGTCAGAAGCTCATGCACATGAGTAAGGAGGGAATTTGGAGTTTGGAAGAATCTGTGTAGGAAATAGAAGAGATAAGAAAAGTTAACGGCTTCCCTCAAAATGAAGGGGAGATGGAAAACAGCCTCAAAGTGTCTATCACCGTCAAATAAGTGGTTAAAATTAATTAAGAAATTTTTATAATTAAAAAATATGAAAAAATAGAAAGTCATAATAAAGAGGAAAATGGCCACTTATTTTCTTCAGGTATTTTTTTATTTTAATATAAAACATGTAGGCCTTTAACTAATAGTGTAAAAAAAATCACTGTCAGGCATGAAGGTGAAAGAAATTGACTTTTTCTTCCCTGTGTGTCTCAATGCCACGTGCTTTACTTTGGCCTTTTTTGTTATGTTCAAAATTAATGCCTACTGAGTAATAAATAATATATCAGACAAATAGAGAAATAAATCTTGACATACCAAAAAAACTGAACTATTTCTGCTTGCCAAAATATTTGGATATTAACAAAGCTGTAAATATTAAATTAGCAGGCAATAATAAATTGATTCTACCACGATTTACTTAAATTATTTTTACATCTCTTCATAATTGTACTCCAAAGAGGAAAATACAGGACAAATTAGAACTGGAAGTTTTATTACAATGTTAATAATAGTTCATATTTAATTGAGATCACATCTTTGATCTTATCTTTCTCCCACCAATGGCTCATTTTTATTCTTATTATTTGTTTTCAGCACAGAATTAGCACCCACTGGTTTTCAATTACAGAGATGCCCATATTGATTCTAGTCTTGATTTTAACTCACAACTGAAAAATTACTCATTTAATCCTATAAAGCTGTATTCTGTGGCTAGTTTAAGATCTTTTGAAAAAAATTATGTGGACTCAAAATACAGAAAGACAAAACTCATAAACAGAATTGTTCAGTTCTCTGAAGCTATTGGAAAACAGACTTTGAATGATTTTAACTCAAGTCACTATTAAAATGTAAGAAGACAAATAGTAATCAAAAATGTCATCACCATATGGAGGAAAACTTGATGTCAGTCACAGCATTTATAAAGAACAGGTGGCGCTTAAGCAATCAGAAAGCCCTTATGGAATTATACAAATGTAACCTAAATTCCATAGATCTGTCGTGGAGTGATGTACATAAATTAGACAAAAGATCTTTCATTAACACACACATTTTAAATTGTTTGACTGTAATTTCCAAAGTTTCAGAAGGAATGAAAATATTCTCCTGCACATCACATTGTTTACTTCTGCATTTTCTAAGGAAATAATTGCGTCCTTTGTTTCTTGTTAAAGACCATGCATATTATTCATTTTAGGAAGAATCTATGTCTCTAAAACCACCGTAGGTGTTCTAATCCCCTCTGTCCCAAGGATCTGACAATGGGAATGTGGGGAGGGAGAGGATACTGGGGTCGGTCTGGTCTTGAAGACCAGCAGCTGAGCCGTTTAGAGCCTGCGAACCCCTAAGCATTCAGCTAGAGCATCTACTGTCCGGAGAAGCTGTTTGGAATCCCCTCAGTCTGAGAGCAGTGCTGAGCTTACAAATCCTAAACTAGAACCAATTTTTTGGAACTCAAATTTTACACGATTCCTAGGAAGCAATTCGGGGGATAAAGAAAGCTGTTTAAAGCAAGTGAAAATGTTGAAGTAAAACCATAACTTCAGAATGTTTTGAGGAAAAGCAGATTGATAATTGTGACCCATGCTTTTGTAGCACTCTCATAAGAAAATCTCTTTACACTTTGGGACTTCCAAATAATATTGATGGTGATGCCCACTGATAATGGGAATAAAACTCTCATTTTGGAAAAACATCCTGGGGTTGCATGACGTTTGAGGTCGCCTGTCTGGCTTGAGGAGAGCAATTAGTGGCTGCAGATTTTCCACTGTTAATAGGTGAGCCTTGTAATTACCCCCGAAAGGAAATTCCCCTTTCTGAGTTCTTCCCTATTAATCTAATTTCTGGAATTGACTGAGTACTGCAAAATCCCAGATGGCGGACTAGAGTGCTACTGACTCAGTTTGTGTTTCACATTTTTATTCAGGATTCACATAAATGTCAACTTTCCACTAATTTTTTCCTGTAATATGAAAAGAAAACTCAAGGTTAAATTTTTTTGAAGAAAAGAAATTGAGTTTCTTGCAATGGCACAGATATACTAAGCACAACTCAGGCATAAAGATCAGAACTAAGCTACTTCCAGTTTTTATGCATTTTATTGCTTTTATGTCCACCTTCTTTTTAGAATGTGTTAAAAATATGCTAGTTGCTTTGAACTATCTGATTTTTTGATACCTTCTCTCTGCTTAAATTATGTTATACCCAACCATCGATTTACAAGGTAGCTGGCATCAATAAAAGTTGCAGATTCAAGGTTATTTCCCACATACAAAATCACTTTAATCATAAGGCGTAATTAATATTAACATTTCCACATACTGATTCTTATAGCGCTTATTCTGTACCTTTCTTGGGTCGTTTGCCACTTTCTACATGGCTCAGTGTACATTTTCATACCTCCAACTGAACTTCTGTTAGTCCCTTGAGAAAAGGATCGAGACCTTCCTTATTTTTCTATCCCCCATATTGTGTCTCATGGCACCTGGCATGAAATGAACTCAATAAATATCTGTTGAATAAATAAAAGAAAGGGCCAAGGAAAATATGTTACATTAGCTTCCTGATATTTTCTCTAGGCTTCTATTTTAAACATTTATCAAATCAGATACAACTATTCCTTCAATAGTGCATGGGTTTGTTATTCAGCTTCTGATTTGGGGATAACATTAAATATCAGTATTTAGGGTAAAAAGTCTTACATCAGAAATATCTTCATTCATGTTTCTAGATTTATTTAGGGAGATTCAGCTTTAACATAACTTTTTAGTCAGTAAAATGAGTATACTACTTCTTACCTAACATAGTCATAGTAAGTGAGAGACAAGGGCTAATTTCTAAGTTACATCAAGCATCTTTAAATACAATTTATGGTGAAGGAAAGAACTGTTTTTCCATTTTTTCGGACTATTCTAGGATGCACTGAGTTGTTAAAATATAAGTAAGTGAATATAAAAATATAAATATAAATTATATAAAACAAAACAGGGAAAATTGGAGACAGGAATATGCATTCTCCTGTTGAAACATATGATAACGAAAAGACTAATAATTGTCGATGCTTATTTTAAAGTTTACAGTTGTTTAGAATACGCTGTGCTAAGTACTTTATATGCAATTTCCAACTTAATCCCAACAATCATCCTATGCATTAAGTACTCTCATTAGTCCTTTTTTCCAGATAAGAACACTGAGGTTCATGGAGATTAAATAACATGTCAAGGGCGATAGATGATAAGCAGCAGGTTAAGGATTCAAATCCAAGTGTGTCTCACCCAATGCCTTCATTCTTTACTTTGCTGTCTAGTCCCTGTATTAGTGTGTGAGATTGTTGAAAACACAAGCATGACCAGTGGGGGTGAATATCTAATTAAAGACACCTATGCTTATTTCCTATGTTAAATCTTTTCCTGCTTCATTCACTCATAAACATAGGGCAATCCATGCCCTTCGACTGCCAGTGAAATTTCAAATAAAATCTCTCTCAGGAAGTGTGCATCAAGGTAAGAGATTTGAGTGTCACCCCCTCACCCAGAAGGTGTAGAGCTGGTGCCCTTCTATAAGAAGCAGGAAGAATTTGAATCCATCTGCAAAGTAATCTTTTTCTGGTAATCAAGGGATCTTCCCCCACTGGGTTCAAAGGGCTTCCCTCTTCTTTGTTGTGCAATTTCTAAAGCATTGTGCAATACGTAAAGAAAAGACCAAGAACATATCATTGCCTTGGAAACTGCTATGGAATTTGACAGACTGTAGGTTGTTGAGAGCAAATGTTCTGTTGCTGCACAGAGTCCGTGCAGCAGCAATGACTGGCAAAGTGGCTGAATGCTCATCTGCTAATCTTGATGTCAACTTAATTTGTCATCCCTGCCCTGAGGATAGGGCGGGAAGTTTGTCTTGTTTTGCTTTCTTTAAATAAGGACATTTGAATTATTTCATTCCCAACTGTCAGCGATGAAATGCAAAGATAAGGGCCAAAGACAAAACAGCAGCTTTCTGGGGTAGGTATCCACAGCTCCTGGAGATGAGAATTTGCAAACTAGGTTTTTAATAAATGAATTCTAACTGCATAATCCTGGGAAACTATTCTACTTCTTTTAAATATAATTGTGACTCTTACGCTGCATTTATATTAGCAAAAGGTAAAGGAGAAAACCTGGATTCAAAGAATGCCACCCACTGTACTTTCTAATGAACGTCTGGGAAAACAAATAAAACTCTGTATAAAAGAGGAGAGAAAAGATTAAGCAAGAAATGAAGGTAAGGAGTCAGTCCCTGGGAGCTGTTTCTCAAGAAGCAAATGTGACTCTGGCTAGTTGCAGTATTTTATTTATTTGTTTGTTGGTAGAAAGACTGAGAATAAAAATAAAAGTGATCCTTTTGTGATCCTGTTTGGCCGTGACAGATTCCTTCGGTATTGCCATAGTAACTGAAAGAAGTGCATTTATGAATAGACTTAGATTTCTAAGGCTTGAGTTTCCTGCCAAGAAGAGAACACAGGGTGGAGAAAACAGAGGAAAGTCAAGGCGAAGGGAAAGAAAACAGATTGAGGTGTTGATTTCCAAGCTCTCTCTTTGGAGCATGCAGACACACACCAGGTCAAGACAGTTTCACCTTCTTGGGCCTCCTAAGATTTTTAGATGTTGAAATTAGTCCTCTTTCAGCAGAATAAGTTTAGACAATTTCTTCAGCTCTTTCTGATGCCAGGAAGGGGAAAGCAATACTCTGGATTGTCAAAATGTGTACATAAGAAGGAGAGTCCCCTCAGAGGTGGTTAGGTAAGGATGTGGAACAGAGACGGCAAGTATGAAGTTTACTGGGCTAGGCAAGTAACAGTCACACTTAGTAAGTGGAATGACCTCAATTAAAGAAAAATCACCCAGCTACCTTGTCCTACTTTTCATTTACAAAGCATCTTGAGAAATATTTCTCTAAACAATAATAATAAAACGAACAATGAAAGAGAGGGGATAAATGATAATCAACATTCAGTTCTGTCAGAGAGAACAGAGTGGTGGGGACAACACAATGAAGAGCACAGGCCTAACATGGGCAACTACTTCGCAGTTCCAGCGAGTTCCCGGCCAGAAGCAGTGTGAGCTCAGTGTCGCCAGATCTCCCTATGTTTCAAGAGAAGCTGGAAGTCGGGATTTTACATGAAATCTTCTGATATTTTAGTTATGCTCAAAGATTTTAAAATACCATTAGGCCAAACAAAATATGCCTAGAAATTACACTTAGTTCATAGATGACCAGTTCATGACTCCCAGAATCTGGGCTAAACCCACAGTTGTGTCTCTAGAGCATGAGCCAGTGATAACAACGAAGTGGCCGGAGAGGCGAGATTTAGGAGATGGAGATGGGCCGAGGGGATGATGTCATATGAAGCCAGGAAGAGCTATGACCGAATTGAGAAGAGACATTACCAATCTCCAGGACTTGAGGTAGAAAGCAGATGCTCTGGGTTCACATTTTAGTATCCAATATTCTCAAGGGTCTGCTCTATTTTCTGAAGTGTCTTCAGAAAATGTGCTGAACAGGAAACTTCCCTAAACTGTTTGGTTTTCCAGCTTGACTGTTTCACTTGTGATAAAATTTTTATTAAGAAATAATAAAGATATATAGGATTAGACATATTCCCACATATAGGATTATATATAGCATAGACACAAAAATTAAAGAATAGTAATAAAATGAACGTCCATTTATCCACCTCCCAGTTTAAGAAACAGACCATTCTGAGGATTTTTGAGGCTCTTCCCCACTTACATTCCTCTCTTCCGCCCAGGTATAATTGCTATCCTGAATTTTGTGAAAATAACTCCTTCACTTTTTTTTCTTTTAGTTTATACATTCTTGTGTGGTTGTCAATATCTATTTATATATGGTTATTTCTACTATAGTTGTTTATAGGAGAAAATAATGTATATGCTATCTATACATACACTATATATCCTATGTACTTTAATATATATAATATACATTATACTAGTGTTAGTAGTATAGTATTATGCACATAGGATATATTTGTTTATAGTTGCTTTTATAAGAATTTAGTTTTCCCCGTATTTGAATTCTATGTAAATTGACTTATACTTTCTATATTTTTTTAGTTTGCTTTTTTCAGTTCAACAATATTTTGAAATTCATCCACACTGACATTTATAGCTATAAGTACTATATTCTCATCACCATGTATTCATTTCATTCTATTATGGAATATGTATATCCGTTCCACTGTAAAGAGCCATTTAGAAAGTTTCTGGTTTATTCTGTCATGAACTTTGTGAGTACGGGCATTTTCATCCATGTTTCCTGTATTTCTGAGAGTTCTCCAGAGAAACAGAACCAATAAAAGACATACACACACATGCGCACACACACACAGAGATTATGAAGAATTGGCTTATGCAGTTGTGGAGGCTGACAAATCCCAAGATGTGCAGTCAGCAAGCTGGAGACTTGCTGTGTGTGGCTCCAGTCTGAAAGCTGGCAGGCATAAGACCCAAGAAACGCTGCCGATGTTTCAGTCCATGTCTGCAGGTGGGGAAAACCAATGTTTTAGCTGAAACAGTCAGGCAGAAGAAGTTCCCTTCTACTCATAGGAGGGCCAGACTTTTCATTCTATTCAGGTCTTCAACCGATTGAATGAGGGCCACTCACATTAGGGAGGGCACGGTGCTTTACTCAGTCTACCAATTCAGACGTTAATTTCATCCACAAACACCCTTAAGACACATCTAGAATAATGTTTGACCAGACATCTGGACACCTTGTGGTCCAGTCAAGTTGACACATAAAATTAACCACCATTTCCCTGATAGCTAATGATGTTGAGCATCTTTTCATATGCCTGTTGGCCATCTGTATATCTTCTTTGGATAAATCTCTGTTCAGATCTTTTGCCCATTTTCTAATTGGATTGTTGGTTTTTTTGTTGTTGAGCTGTATGAGTTCTTTGTATATTTTGGATATCAACCCCTTATCTGATATGTGGTTTGCAAATACCTTCTCCCAATTGTTAGGTTGTCTTTTCGTTTTGTCGATGGTTTCCTTTGCTGTGCAGAAGCTTTTTAGTTTGATGTAGTCCCATTTGTTCATTTTTTCTTTTGTTTCCCTTGCCCGGTCAGACATGGGACTTGAAAATATGCTGCTCAGTCCAATGTCATAGAGCGTACTGCCTATGTTTTCTTCTAGAAGTCTCATGGTTTCGGGTCTTACATTCAAGTCTTTAATCCATTTTGAGTTGATTTTTGTGCATGGTGTAAGGGAATGGTCTACCTTCATTCTTTTGCATGTGGCTGTCCAGTTTTCCCAACACCATTTATTGAAGAGACTCTCCTTTCTCCATCGTATGCTCTTGGCTCCCTTGTCGAATATTAGCTGTCCATAAACGTGTGGGTTTGCTTCTGGGCTCTCAATTTTGTTCCATTGATCTTTGTGTCTGTTTTTGTGCCAGTACCATGCTGTTTTGGTTACTATGGCTTTGTAGTATAATTTGAAATCGGGGAGTGTGATACCTCCAGCTTTGTTCTTTTTTCTCAGGAATCCTTTGGCTATTCGGGGTCTTTTGTTGTTCCATATAAATTTTAGGATTCTTTGTTCTATTTCTGTAAAAAATGTTGTTGGAACTTTGATAGGGATCAGGGAAATGCCAATCAAAACTACAATGAGGTATCACCTCACTCCGGTCAGAATGGCTATAATTAACAAGATAGGAAACAACAAATGTTGGAGAGGGTGTGGAGAGAAGGGAACACTTGTTCACTGCTGGTGGCAGTGCAAACTGGTGCAGCCACTGTGGAAAGCAGTTTGGAGTATCCTCAGAAAATTAAGGATAGATCTACCATATGATCCAGCTATTCCACTGCTGGGTATTTATCCAAAGAACTTGAAAACACAAAGGCATAAAGATACTTGCACCCCTATGTTCATTGCGGCATTATACACAATAGCCAAGACTTGGAAGCAACCTAGGTGCCCATCAAGGGATAAACGGATAAAGAAGATGTGGTATTTATACACGATGGACTACTACTCAGCCGTAAGAAATGACGAAATCCAGCCATTTGTGACAACATGGATGGACCTTGAGGGTATTATGCTGAGTGAAATAAGTCAGAGGGAGAAAGTCAAATACCATATGATCTCACTCATAAGCAGAAGATAAAAACGACAAAAAAAAAAAACTACATAGCATTGGAGATTGGACTGGTGGTTACCATTGGGGAAGGGGGGGAGGAGGGAGGGCAAAAGGGGTGATTAGGGTCACATGTGAGGGGATGCACTATAATTAATGTTCGGGTGGTGAACATGATGTAATGTATCCAGAATTTGAAATATGATGTACATCCGAAAAAAATAAAAATTAAAAAAAGAAAATTAACCACCACACTTCCTAATCCACTTATGCAAGAATTTCTCCAAGAAATATATACACGAATACAATTGCAGAATCATTGAGCATGTGCATAGTAAACTTCAATTTGTTTTTCAAAGTGATTGTACCAATGTACATCTCTACTAGAAATCTATAAGAGTTGCCCCTGTTCCACACGCTTGCCAACATTTTTATCAGTCTTTTTGACAATGTGGTGGATGTGAAATGAAATCTTACTGTGGTTTTCATATACATAAGGTAAGCATCATACTAAGAATGTAAAAAAAATGCAAAATAAGCCCAAAGAAAATAAAATGAAGGAAATGATAAACATAGAAGCAGAAATCAATACAATATATTTTTTTAAAAGATACAATACAGAAGAAACAAATTCAAAAGTTGATTCTTTGCAGAGATGTTCAAAAATATCTTCCAGCCAACATCATACCAGAGTCCCTGACCAACAGCGAAGGCAAGGAAAAAAAAAAGACTCAAAATGTCAGGGAAAATAACTGCTATTACTCATATATGATTTGATTATCTACATAGAAAACCTAAAAGACTCTGTGGACGATTTATCAAAATTAATAACAGAGTTGGCAAACTTTCTAGTTGTAAAACTAACGCATAAAAGTTAATTTTTGTTCTATAAATTACGTAAAAATACCTAGAAAATGGAATAAAATAAGAAACTACTTCAAATAGTAACAAAATTGTAAGCCATAAAGAAATAAACCTAACAAAAAAGTTCAAGAATTTTAAGTAGATAAAATTTAAACTTTATTTAAAGACATTAAGGAAGATCTAAGTAGCGGAGACACAGCATGTTTTTGGATAGGAAGACAATATTCAATATATGAATTCAATGTTGTTTCAATCAAAATTCTGACAGTTTTTCATAAAACTTGATAAACTAATTCCAATACACACACACACACATACATACATATATAAGAACAAAGGGTCAAGAATAGCCAAAACAGTTTTTTTTGTTGGAAAAGATTGGCTCTGAGCTAATATCTGTTGCTAATCTTCCTCTCTCTTTTTTCTTTTTTCTCCTCCCCCAAACCCTAGTATATGATTGTATATTCTAGTTGTATGTCCTTCTAGTTCTTCTGTGTGAGCTGCCACCACAGCATGGCTGCTGACATATGTGTTCATAGTTCTGCACCTGGGAACCAAATCCAGGCCACCAAGTGGAGTACGCCAAACTTTAACCACTAGGCCATCATGACTGACTCAGCCACAAGACTTTTAAAATGACTTTCTTCACCAGAAATCCAAAATTTTTATTACAGAATGGCTAGCATGTTCTCCACTCTGGCTGATCAAAACTTGAGTGTCTCCTAGATGTGTTCAAGCTCCAGTAATATTCACGTCACAACTTCCCAGTGTTTATTCTTTCCCTGGCCTCCCAGAATTTCACTCTATGCATATACAGTTTCATATTCAGTCAGAGACTCAAAGGCATCTCTAAGCACATTTCTGGAGTTCTTTGTCTGCTTAGCTTCTCTCTGGTACTCTGTCCATCAAATTCCAGTTTTTTCATCTGCCTAAACTCCAATCCCTGTCTTTTGAGCTGAGAGAGACTTCTAGGCTCTTCTTGGACTCCCTTTCTGCACTGTCTCTGGAAAGTGCCCCTAGACAGAAAGCTTGAGAAGCTCACCTTATTTGTATCCTTCCTCTGAGGACCCAATCCTGTGTTGCCTGCTGTCCAATGCCTGAAAACAGAGGCTCAAATATTTGTGTCCTGTTTTTCGGTTGTTTATAGCAGGAGTTTTAGTATGATTCCAGTTTGTACCTCATGACCAGAATTTCATGATTCCTTTTGACATGACCCTGGAAATCTGAAGACTTCCTTGCTAGCTGGTATGACAAGATGACCCAGGTTAATCTTGTACAAGTTTTTGGCAGCAGATCTGGCATGAGATTTCCCTCTAAGGAGCCCTAGTTCCTTTTATGGGAAATGGTATTTGAAGACCACCATCAGGATCCTAAAGGAATTCATTGCTACTGAGCTATTTTTTGTTTCTAGATTCTTTCAGTTGCCAGAACTAGGATTTATCTAGATCTGTATCTACATCTACAACTACATCTAGATACACAATGAATTCATACTATTCTCTCTCTATCCACTCCATCAGGTTTTTGCCCTAACTCTCTGCCAACACATATTACCAAGATCACCAACGTCCTTCCGTTTTCTAAATCCCATAGTCAGTCTTCAGTCTTTTATCATTTTCAACATATCAGCAGTGTTTGATCCAGTTGATTCTTCTCCTTCCTCTTTGAAATACTTTATTCCCATATCTTCCAGGACATATGGTTTTCTACTCAACGTCTCCACCTGGATACCCCAAAGGAGTCTCATATTTAACATGTCCAGACCCAGACTCCTGATTTTCCTTTTGAAATTTTCTCCTTATGTAGTCTTCTTCATCTCAGTAAATAGTAACTCCACCCTTCCAGTTTCTCAGGTCAAACCTTGGAATGAGTCTTGACTCCACTCATTCTTCCAGACTCCAAATTTTGGCTCCATCTTCAAAATCTATCTAGGATCTGACCACCTCTCACCACTTCCATCAATACATTCCTGGTGAAAGTCACCATTATTTCTCAACTGGATTATCACAATAATCTCCTAACTTGTCTCCCTGTTTCCACACTTACCCCCTAGAGCCCAAGCAAGAATAAGCCTATTAAAATGTAGGTCACTTCATTCCATAGCACCACTCAAAACTCTACAACATCTTCTTATCTTTGCAGAGTAAGAGACCAATGTTAATAAAATGGCTCACAAGACTCTTCATGTATCACCTCCTCTGACTTTGCCTTATGTTACACCAGCCACACTGTCTTCCTTGCTATTTCTTGAGTATGTCAAGGATGCTCCTGTATTAAGAGTTTGTACTTGCTGTTCCCTCCACCTTCAGTACTCTTTTCCCAAATATTTTCATGACTTACCTCCTCCTCTTTAGGTCACTTTCTCCAAAACATGTGTCACTATCTGTGATTGTATGTGTTTTACTTATTTACAGGTTTATTATATATTCTTTGTCACTAGATTCTAAGTCCCATGAGGTCAAGAAGAATGCCTAGAATACTGCAGGAATTTAATAAATATTTTGTTTAAAGAATGAACAAACAAATATTTGCTGAGCACCTGTTATATGCCAGGGACTGTGCTACTTGGTAGCACATGTATGTAACATACAACCCCTTCCCTCAACAGAAAAGTGAGAGGCAAATGGCCAATGTCCACATAAAGCCCATGACACTAGCCTTGCACTTCCATGCACCTAGTCTATTCCTATTCCCACACATTTCTTAAAGTTTTTTGTGTGAGCATCTTTGATATATTTTAACCCTTTGACCTTTGAGAAAGCCATGCTCTACAAATAGTCTAGAAGGTCAGCTCTGAGAAAGCCAAATTAGGAATTGATGCCTCCTCTCTTTGTGGCTTTGGGCAAATCCAAGAATCTTTCTGCTTCTGTTTCCCCAGCTGTAAAATAGGATTAATAGTTCCTGCTTCACAGGAGTCTTTTGAGGATTCTTTCATTCATGTAGTAATATTTATTGAAAATGGTAAGTGCTAAGTGGTATTATGCCTAATTAATTAGGTCCTCATCTCCCTGGTGTGGGTTATGGTGTCTGGCTGGTCATTAATAAAATATGCTGGAAGCTTTGCAGATTTCCCTTTCAGAGCTCTCGTGATGGCTGCATAAGCAGTGCACGAATTGGGCATCCAACCTTGTAGTTAAATACATACAGCTGCTTGAGTTCTATCACACTCACATTTATTTAGTTCTCAGACAATACAAAATTGGAAGGTGCTGAAAACAGCAGTTAAGAAAGAGAAATACTACAAAGGATCGTAGGGTGGTTTGTAATAAAGCCAGGAAATAAAACTAAGACTCAGTTTGGATTTGCCAGATAATACCAATGGGAATCCTAACACCTTCTCTGAAAAATTCAAGTGGGAGTGAGATAATAGTGAAATAATAAGTAATATTATAACTAGGTGATGTGGATGACATTATAGAGGAAATTACACAAGATGTAGAATAAGATATCAACAATGGATGATATTTATATTATGTATATATATATATCACAAGAGAAGATTTTTTTCTGAGAATATACTTATAATAAAACTGCTATAATCTGAATTTCCCAGAAAGCAAAGTTTATGTGCTCTTATTTTACAATTAAGTACAATCCCAGAGAGCAGAAATCGGAGACAAGTAGAGTAACGCACAGAAGGAAGGGAAAGCGATACTAGGATGTGTTACTGAGCTGCTCATTGCTACATGTGTTTGATTGTTCAATACATATGACCATGTCCCTCTGGTCCTTCTCTGGAAACATAGTAAGATTGTGAGCTCTCAGGACTTACACCACATAGTCATTCAAATATTCACACCTCCCTGAGCCTTCTAACTCTTTCTTCCATACTATGCCAAGGAAGGTCTGGTGTCTTGACTTCAGTTACTATTGGCCATCATCCATGTTTCAAGGGGCCATTCCAATAAACTATTAGGTCTGGTTCTAGGAATCCTTGACAGAATATTGAGTCCTGAGTGCCCCCATCAATAAAATCTCTGTCCAGCTGTACACTCCACCCCTTCCAACCCCCTTTCTCTCCCTCTGATTCAGAACATATTGTCTTGGAGTTGGAAGGAGGGAGTGAAAAGATTATTTAACCCGATCTCCTGCCTAGTGGAAAAGTTCTTCCTGAAAGACTGTTCAATGGCAGTCATTCAGTCACCGTTTGCTTGATTCAGTGACAGTATGTTCATCTCATAAGGAAGCCTGTTTCCTTTTTTCACTTTTCCTATTAAATAATTCTTTATATTGAGCAAAAAATTAATCCACCTATGGTTTGCAACCATATTCTCACTGTTATCTTTACTGTTCTTTGTTTATTTGACTTCCCTCCAGCTTTGCACATTAGGTCAGGATTTTTTTCCTTAGAATTCTACCCACCTGCAGCTTCTATGATATTTCTCCTATATCTGTGGCTAATTTTATCAAATCTCCTTTGTCAGTTCCTCTTCCTCAACTTGTCTATTAAGTGACCATATTTCCCAGGTTCCTTCTGTGGTCATTTGATTTTTTCCTTCAATGCATAAGTCCTGTGTGTCCATATCTGAACTTCTGACTTCAACTACCACCTCCCAATACTTTCTTTCTAACCCAGGGCATTCAGAGAGCTCAGCTCTGTGATTTCGGTTCTCTACTGAACGTCTTTACTTGGATGCCCCATAAGCATCTGCAAGTGAATGTGTCCCAAGCAGAACTCATCTTCTTTTCTTTCCCAACCCCTTCTTCCTGCTGTTCCCCTGTCTTAATGAATGGGCATCAGGCAGTCATTTACACAAGCCAAAGATCTAAGAACAAAATCTGGATGCTTTTATTCCATCACCAGTCTGCCCTCTATGTAAACCTCCAAGGGATTTTTTTTTAAAGGAAGATTAGCCTTGAGCTAAAATCTGCCACCAATCCTCCTCTTTTTGCTGAGGAAGACAAGCCCTGAGTTAACATCTGTGCCCATCTTCCTCTAGTTTATATATTGGATGCCTGCCACAGCATGGTTTGCCAAGCAGTGTGTAGGTGCACATGCAGGATCCAAACCAGCAAACCCCAGGCCACTGAAGTGGAACGTGCAAACCTAACTGCTACACCACCGGGCTGACCCCTCCAAGGGATTTTAATCCTTAAAAATCTTTCTATTCAACTAGGTCAGCGCTTACCCTTCACAAAGAGTTCTTTAGGAGTAAATTCATTATGCCTCAAAAACCTATTTTTCAAGTCAATGCCCAACATATAGATATCTCTGATCCTCTGTCTAATCAGCACTCTCATATTGCTTTATACTTTCTTGAGCTAATCCAGATCTCCACTTATACCCTATCCTCTAAACCCTCCCTCAATGCCATCTGGACTGAGTGCCATAAAGAGCTAATTGCAAAATATCACCAAACGCTTCTGGAAGTGTTTTCTACACCTCCTTTGCCATATCTGATGTCTACCTCTTACTAAAGAATACAACTTGCTCTGTAATTCTCCATTTACCCTGCAATTCTCCCTTGTCAGCTGCATACCTCAGTGTTCAGAGGGTCTACCATATCCTTGGTTCTTAGCACTAACCTTTGCACACAGTTAAAACTTAGCAAATATTTTGTATAAATGGACCCATCTCTTCCACCTATGCCCACTGCTGTACCTTAATTCAGGCATTCATCAGCTGTAGCAAATTACTGTAAGTACAGTTGGTCCTCATTATTTGTGGATTCTGCAGTATTTGAAAATTTTCCTACATGCTAAAATTTATTTGTAACCCTCAAAATCAATATTCTCAGACTTTCACAGTCATCCCTGAACATGTTCAAAGTGGTGCAAAATTCAAGTCACCCAGGGAACATGTTCTCAACTTAGATTGAACAAGGTGACACTCTACTTTCTTGTTTCAACCCTCATATTGTAAACGAGCATCCTTTTGGCGGTCTGTTTAGTGCTACATTTTTTTCTTGCATTTTTGTGCTTGTTTTTTCTTTCTTGGTGATTCTGCTTTTAAAATGACCACCAACTGTAGTGCTGAATTGCTGTCTAGTGTTCCCAAGTGCGAAAAGGCTGTGATGTACCTTACGGAGAAAATGCAAGTGCTAGACAAGCATTGTTCAGGCATGAATTACAGTGCCATTGGTCATAATTTCACTGTTAATGAGTCAATAGCAGAGTACATTCAGAAAAAAGAAGATGAAATTTGTTGATCTACACATGAGGCACTCCAGAAAGTGGCAAAGTAACATCTATAGTACGTAATGAAGCTATGGAAAGGTGGCCAAATTTGTGCATTCATGAGATGATGACCAATAAAAAAAAACTGTAGTGGACAGCAATATTGTGAGGCTGAAAACCAAAGAAATTAATAGTCACATTACCCAGAGTCAAGGCAATGTTAAACCCTTCTCACCTGGAAATACTGCATATAATTATTTGTAAGATATGTACATATATACATATATAAAAGATAAAGGTGTCTTTAAATACAGATTCACCTAAAGCAAGGTTATTTGATTGATGAAAATGATGTGAACCTAACCCTGTGCTGCCCCCAGAGGCAAGGACTCAGTATTCACTAACTCAGGATTTGCAATGACTTTAGAGAGAATACCGCAAATAATGAGAATCCACTGTGCCTCCGAACCGGTCCTAATGCCTCCAGCCTGGCCCCACACTTGCCTGAGGGAACTTTCTAAAACTAAAATCTAATCATGTCCTTGCCCAGTTTTGAATGCTTCGAGTTTTCACTTTTTTCTGGATAACGTTCAAATTCGTTAGTTTCGAATACAACTCAGGCCTCATTTCCTATCAATGCTCCCACACACGTGTCCTTTCTTCCAGTTATCAGAACTACTCGTGTTTTCAGCAATTCTTTTATGCCTCTTTGATTTTCCGATACATTCACACATGCTGTTCCCTCTGCTTGGAGTGTCCTTGCTTCCTCCCCCTGTTTCAGCTAGTTAATGCCTATTCATCTTTCTATTCTTATCTCAAGTGCACTTTCTCTGGGACCTTTGCTGACCCCACAGTGTGATCTGTGTGCCCTTTCTCTGTGCCCCAGGAATCTCTCTAATATAGCACATACTATGATGCTTGATTTTCCTTGTCTGTTTCTTCACTAGAATAAAAAGTCTTTCAGAGCAGGAGTTACATCTTTTCTTATTTTTCTTCCTAGTACCAAGGACAGTGCCTAACCTACTTAGCACAGAGCAAAAGCTAAATATACATTTATTCAATGAATTCAGCATGAATGAATGAATGGTTTAATGAAGTCTGCTTGAGGAATTTGCTTAAGGAATACTTGAGAAATTTGCAGGATAGCACTCTAAGTTCATACAACTCTTTCTCAGTGGACAAGTTTTCCTGAACTTTTCCACATCTTGTCACCAAGATCCATCCTGGGTCACATTCCATTTTTTCAAAAGTTCATTTTAAACTGTGGTACATCTGGAACACTGTGACCCATATATGAGATACTTATGAAGTGTATAGAGTAAAATGGTCTTCTGTTTCCTTTGATTAGCACACAGTAAGTAGAAACGAATGAATGAATGAATTAGTACTAGTGTGGCCTTAAGATTTCTTCCTCCTTCCCTTCTTTTTGTCCACACATCACTCTGCTGATTCCCATTGAGGGTGCTATTAATTTAAATTCCTATGTCTTTTTCATATATATTGCTGGTAAACCAAATATCCCCAGTGTATATTTAGGAAGATGGTATTTTTTTATTCCAAATGCAGGATTTATCATTTAATCCCTATTTAAATTCACCCAGCTAGCTTTGGTCTATTGTTACAGCTTGTTCATATTTTTAAATATGAATTCTTTTACATAAAGCATTAATGATCCTTCTTGACTTCCTGCCATATGTCTTTACCCAAGTCATTGATAATAACATTTAACAGGCCCAAGGCCCCTGACATTGGTTTTATACCTTAAATATATCAAAATTCTTTTAGTACAATTGTTTACCTGCTTAGAAATTGTCTTAACCATGCTATCAACTGGCACAAATGCACACATCTGGTTCCCAATGGAGGCTGTGCTGTGTCGTGAAGAGTTCAGATTTAGAGTAGACCTGCATTCAAATTCCACCTCCACCTCTTACCAGCTGACAACTCTGGCAAATTCCTTAGCCTCTTTGTTCCTCAGTTTTCTCATCTGTAATTTGGAGATAACACACCAAAACAGGGCTTTCGTAACCATTAAAGATAATGAACATAAAATGCCTACCACAGCGTGTGGCACATAGAAGACTTTGAAAAATGGCAATAGTTTATAAATTACTAAAATGAGAGACTTGTTAAATGCCTTCTTGAAATCTAGATGTCTACAGCATCATGTTGAACTTCAGTTGGTAAGCACATCAAAAAACACGAGATGAGGGGCCAGCCTGGTGGCACAGCAGTTAAGTGCACAAGGTTTGCTTTGGTGGCCCAGGGTTCACCAGTTCGGATCCTGGGTGCAGCCCTACACACCGCTTGTCAAGCCCTGCTGTGGTAGGCATCCCACGTATAAAGTAGAGGAAGATGAGCATGGATGTTAGCTCAGGGCCAGTCTTCCTCAGCAAAAAAAAGGAGGATTGATGGCAGATGTTAGTTCAGGGCTAATCTTCCTCAAAGAAAAAAAACTAGATGATTTTAGCATTCAACCTCTGTCATCTTAATAGAAACTTGCCTCCTGATTAGTTTTTGCTACTTCAAGTAGTGCAAAGATCCCTTTTAGCACACAAATTGTAGGTTGAGTGATTTACTGCTCTGGTCTAGTCGATTGTTGTTTATTATTCCTAAAAACTAGTCCAGAGAAAAATGTGCACTTTGCTCCACATTATTAACACGTGATAATGACAAGGGATGGTGTGCGTGTACTAATCGATTCCTCTGAATTACTGAGAAATATTTGCATCCACTGTTTCCAGTCTGGCATTAGCATACTTTTGCTTATTCTAACATTTCCTGCTAGAACTCCCCCAGAGCCTTTTATCTTTCTATCACTCAAGTTGCCTGCTTTCTTTGTAGTTCTTTTTTCTCAGCTCATCCCAATTTCACCATTAGCGAACAGATATATACAACCTAGGGGCAAGTACAAATTTGATCTTCCATTTTCGCCCCCTCCCTTTCTTTGTTTCTTTAGATCATTATTAATCCTACTCCTTTCCCTCGTCTTGTTCCTAACAAGATGCAAGAGGCATCTTGGTGTGCTCTGGTCTTAGTAAATCCATACTGATTCCCGAAGATTGCCATATTGTTCTCTATGTACTTTCAAAACAGCTTTTTAATGAAATACTGTGTCACTTTTCCAGGGGTTATTGACGAACACAGCATTCCATTCGGTTTGCAATATACTATCTTCCACTTCAGAAAATCAGGACATCTACCTCTCCCAGCCTTCTGCCATCACAACTCTTCCCCATAAATACTCCAGCCTCTGCTGACAGTGTTTCTGAGATCACACCTGTAAATTCCCCCGGTTCCCTAGGAATAATTGCCCTGAATCTGGGGATTTGAATTCATTCAAAACAACTAAGAGCACTCTCATCATCTCTTCACCTAATTTGGGCATCATTTTCCTCTTAACCATGTTTGTTCTACTCTTTTCAGTTTGGAGATCATTTTCCTTGATAGAAAAAATAGAAGCAAATTAGGAGATGAGTAGTTTTTTCTTGCTGTAATCTGTTACCAAAATAAGATGAAAATCAAACACTGAGCCCGTTTTCACTTTGTTCCTTTTTACTCTAAGAGGGCTTTAAAAGTTTTTTCCCTCTGGCTTCTGGCTATTTTACACAGTCAAACTTATTCTGAGGTTCCATGTCCTTGATAAAATTCTCTAGCTTTATTTTTCTCTTTTGTTTTCATTTCCAGTTATGTATCCTTTTCTCCATCCTGTACATGTGTTCTTTTTAAACATGAACCCAGCAAAACTCCCGAAGCAGCCTAAGTAGTTTTGTTCCGTCTTTATCTCCTTTTTGTCATATGTGGAGATGACTTAAAATTAAATTTGAGATTTTTATATTTCAGCGTGTCCCCAGCCCCACTAACTCGAGCCGTAGAAGCAGATTGATCTGTGGTGGGGCTGCCGCTAGAAGAAGTCTTGTAAGTTAGCGTGGCGAGCCTGCTAGAACTCTCTTTAGTGAGAAGCTGAAGAGCTTTGTGGCAGAGAAAACCTATGAGGAGACAGAGACAGACATGTCAGCTTGGCCCAACAACAAAACCTCTGATGAGACAGACTCTGTTCAGGAAAGGCAGAGTGATTTTGAGTATGATGTGGGGTGGTGGCTGTCACTTGAATTCATCCTTGTCCTTGTCTAGTTCTCAGGGAGAGACAGAGCTCTTGGCTGGGGCTAACAGATATATAGATAAACTTGGCTCACATTGTCAATTCCATGACACGAGAAAATCCAAATCGCTCTTTTTGATTTCTGTAAATTCCCAGAATTGGGTCATTTTCTGAATCCTCCAAGAAGCGTGTGTGTGCGTGTTGGGGGAGAAGTTGCAGCGTCTGAAATCTTCTGCAAGCAGCTTAGAGGCCATAGCCAGGAAAATAGGAGTTATTATCGTTAATATGATACCTTTGAATTCACAACGTGGTGAATCTGGGGTTGGGGGAGTTCTTCCGTTTTTTTCTTTGACCTTTCTGAAAGTCTTCAAGGATAAGGTGTCTCTACACACACACGTACAGACACACACCTGGTGAATAAGCAAATACAGCATACAGTAGGTGCTGGATAAATATTCCCGATTTAATAAAACCATTCAAGTGGAGGACATAAATAGAAATATATCTAGCACTACTTTATTTGGTTGTTATGAATCTAAAATGACATAATTCTTTTCTCCCAAATTCCCTTTGATGCCCACCTAACCAAGTAGCTTTCCCTTGTACTCAGAATTAATTTCAGAACTGCAGCTCCCTCTGTCACTACCTCCTCTTTCTGTGAAATGACACAGTTAGCAGGCAAGCCAAGAAATTATCAGACATTCCACTTTTAGCAGAATGATTTTCCTAGCAGCTCCCTTGGTAATTGAAGTCTCTCAATACCACTATATTTGATCTCCTTGCCAATTATGTCATGTGAGTTAGAATTACATTCAGAATCACATAAATGATTATAATATATTAGAATTAGAAAGATTTTTATTTGTCTCTATTTTTCTTTTTAATCCTATTATGTTGAAAACAACTTCCTAACATCATTTTTGCACGTAATCCTATAAAATATTGACTGTTCCGAAGGAAATGTCCAGTTCTCTACTTTGCACATTTCTGCCATATCCTTAACCAGAGAGTAAACTTCATATTGGAAGAAGTGCGTTATCTTTAAGAGCTTTTATTGGTCTTCCTAATTTACCCAAGTCCAAAGATAGATATAAACAAAATTTTGTCCTTCACCACAATCCCTCCCCTCTTGCCTGACAGACTTAAGACCCACCAGAACGTAAGAGGCAAGATGTCCTTGGTGAAGTCCTCCTTGTACTTCCTCTGAACTAGTACTCATCCTTGTACATATTTCTATTACAAGATCTTTCACATACATCGTGATACCTTTTGTGTTAGGCAAAAAATAGCATGTAAATAACTTTAGCCTTTTCTCCACTCCTGGCTGCCAAATAGATCACTGGCCCAGCCAGATCTGTTTCTTCCCTTACTCGTAAGATTCTCTTGGGCAGGTTGAAAGCAGAATCAGGAAATAAGGATGTTTTGAAGCAAAACTTCATGGGGATTATGGAGTTATGGTTGGGGGAGAGAAAGAAACATTGGAGGAGTTTGGAAGAAAGGCAAGAGCAGCTGCAGTGAGTAAAATGGATGAGGAAGGGATTTTTAAAAGAAAGATTGTACTTCATTTCTTAGAGTTTGAGAACCACAAGTTGACTTACTCCAAACTTTTTTTTCAGTTGTCTGACTATGCGTCCTTAACAGCTCTGAGACTGGGCCACATGAGATCACGGTTTCCATAGGCTCACATTTTGTTTACTCATCTCTCTGATCTCTTCTGTAAGCTCCTTGAGAACAGGGCTATGCCATTAACTTCTATATCCTCAGTTTTTAGCCCGTAATAGGCATTTAGTAAATATTTGTTGAATGGAAAATGAAAAGTGTTTCATTTAACAGCTGAGGAAGTCAGGAGGTCCCCCAAATTTCTATAGCTGTGTCCTTTAGCTATCTTGAACTTTTAATGCCATCAACGCTTAATTAAAAATTTCTTCTTGACTAATGCCACTTTGTTGCTGCTGATTTTAGTAGAAAATAAATCAGACAATCTCCCAATATGATACAACACCATGTCACAATGGGCAATTGCAACAGGAGATTTAGGGAGAGATATACGAGAATTTCTGATCCTGGAGCTAGTTAGATATAATTGTTAAACATATCTGTCATATAACATACTGCTCCCTCCTTCCAGGAGTAGTTCTAGTATTTAAATGGCATTTCCAGTCGGTTCAGGAGAGGGCCTATGCGCTAAAATGCTTAGAGTGACCCTCTCCCCAGAAATATAATTCAAAGATTTTTAAAAGAACTAAACTGAAAAATAAAAGGAATAATAATAAAGTTCTGATCTTTTCTGTGATGTATATTTGAAATTTTAAAAGCTATCAGGTATAAAAATCTTTCACAAACTTATTTTCTTATCCTTTTGATCCAGCTCTGCTAGCGCCCTCCCTGTGAACATGCAATTTTTCCGAACTAAAGACGGCAGAATGTTCATCAGAAAACTAACTTCCTACCATCTTCTTATTAATGAAGGAATGGCAAAGCTTTGTGGTGATGAGAAACATGTGCATTTGAGTTTTAGGGACTTAAATACTTTTTCCGGTGAAGAATTTGAAAACTAACGAGCCCAAGGCAGGTTTACGTCAAATGCCATCAAGTCTGTTTTCAGAAAAATAATCCAGACTTTTAGACTCCCATTCTAGTATTCTTTTAGCCATACTCAACATTTCAATAAAATCCTAATTTTTCCAAAGTAAAAATGTAATAAAAGGCTTCCTATACCTTCTTTGATGTTTTCCCTTATATATAGTGAGAGGAGAAAATATTAATCACTCAAGTGCTTATTGAGTCTCTACTATATATTGAGAATTATATGAGGTGTCATGAGAAATGCAAAAAAAAAGGAGGAAAGAAAATGTTGTTCCTGCCAACACTGAATTTATTGCATTGTTGCTATTGATTATAGAAAAACTGTAGCTGTTTAAAGGTTAGAAATAATAACTATGCTAATGATCATTAATTATAATAACCATAATGCAAACTCTCATTTGTATAACACTTTAGAGTTTACGAAAACATAATCTCATTTATCTTCATAGCCCTGTGTAAATTGCTATTTCTTTCCTTTAAGTTGTGAGGAAACAGGCTCAGATCATCTCGAGGTAGCAGAATCTTTGAGTGACAAAGGGAAACAGGCTAATCAATTCTTATTTGTACAATAGAGTCAACATAAGAGAATTGTTTGAAAATTAGAATTCTTGTAGTAAGTTCAACACGGAAAATCTTACAGTAACTTACTATTGAAAGGTTGTAATGTACAGAAGGTTGGATGCAAGCAAATACACAATATTAAAATGATAAAGTGGTCAACAAAAGGAGGAATCCTTCACTTCATTTTTTAACAGTTTTATTTTAGTGATGGCATACCATAAATTGTGCATATTTAAAATGACAATGGATGTTAACTAGACTTATCATGGTGATCATTTCGCAATAATTCAAATATGAATCATTATATTGTACATCAGAAACTAATAAAATACGTCCATTATGCCTCCATTTAAAAAGAAATAAAGTGTAGGATTTGATGAGTTTTGACATATAAGTACACCCATGAAACCAGCACCACAATCAAGATAATGAACATATCTAACATCCCCAAAAGTTTCTTCCTGCCGCTTTGTAGTCTCTAGTTTCCGCCTCTTCCTACCTCTATCTCCTTTTTCCCAGATAACCACTGATCTGTGTTCTGTCACTATAGATTAGCTTGCTTTTTCTAAAATTTCATATAAACTCAACCACACACTATGCATTCTTTTTTTCCTCTGGCTCGTTTTACTCAGCATAACGATTTTGAGATGTATCCATGCTGTGTCACGATATGTCTACTGTGATATATCTATACATCAGCATACATCAGTAGTTCATTCCTTTTTATTGCTGACTAGTGTTTCTTAGGATAGATATAACACAGTTTGTTTATCCTTGCACCTGTTGATGAACTTTCGGGTTGTTCCTGTATTTCAAATACTATAAATAAAGCTGTTATGAACCTTTGTGTACAAGTCTTTATATGGACATATGCTTTTATTTCTCTTGGATAAGTATCTAGGAATTGAATGGCTGAATTAGCTTTTTAAGACACTGTCAAACTGTTTTCCAGAGGGATTGTACCGTTTTACTTTCCCACCAGCATTACCTGAGAGTAGCAGTTCCTTCATATCCTCGCCAACATTTGGTGTGATCAGTCTTTTTAATTTTAGCCAGTGTAATAGGCGTATAATAGCATCTCATTCTGATTTTAACTTGTCTTTCTCTAAGAACTTATGATATGAGCATCTTTTCTTCTGCTTATTTGCTATCTCTATGTCTTTTTTTTGGTGAAGCATGTGTTTATATCTTTTGTCCATTTTTATTGGATTTTTTCGTTGGTGGGATTTTCTTCTTATTCACATATCAATTCTTTATATATTCTGGATACAAGTTCTTTATCAGATATACAATTTGAAAATATTTTCTCCCAGTCTCTGCCTTGTCTTTCCATTCTATTAACAATATCTTTCAAAGAGCAGAAGCTTTTCATTTTGATATAGTCCAATTTATCAATTTATTCTTTTATGGATAGTGCTTTTGGTGTCACTCCAAGAAATATTTGCCTAATCCAAGGTCACAAAGATTTTCCCTTATGTTTTCTTCTAGCTGTTTTATAGCTTTAAATTTTACGCTTGGGTGTATAATCCACTCTGAGTTAATTTTTGTATATTGTGCAGAAAATATAGCTTTAATATTATAAATTTTTCAATTTGACTGTGGGATAGTCTTCCAAGAAGAGTTGTGGAAACTGTTCTGTTGGAGTCATTTTCAATACAACTGAAAAAAGCATTAAGAAGTTGACTGAAGAAACAGCCCTGCATGTGCAGAAGTTGGTACCAACTGGGTGTGCTTTCCATTATGCCATTTGCCTATTTTCTGGTTCTTTGTCTGCTTTTCTGAAAGAATTTTGATCATATCAAGGAAAGTAAAATCCCTAAAATTTACAAACTGATGAATTTCACCTAATTTAAGGCTACTGGGTAATATTTTCATGCATGTTCCAACTGCTACTCATTTTATCTTCTTGAATACAGGAAGCACAGGTTTCTCCCCAATCCACTAGAAAATTCCATATATCTCCTTGGAGTTGTGGCTCTCTTCTATTTTTGTGACATTCTCATTGATGTCTGGGGTGATATTTTAAAGTTTTCTTTAAATTAATTTACTCAGCTTTTCTAGGAGAAGATTTTTTTGAGTATTACCCTTTATATTGGGTTTTAGCTGGGAGATAGTATCTTTTCAAAAAATGATAACTTTACTTTCATATCCATTGTTCCACAAAGATTTTTTTCTTTGTAGTTTAATCTTTATAATTAAACTTTTAACTAGGTGAAAGATAGGCTACCAGAGTTCTATTTAGAATAATGACTAATGCTGTCTTTTCAAAATTGGGGTCATGACCGCTAGGAAGTCCTAGAGAGGTTTTTGGGAAATATGGAACTTTCCAAAAGTATCTCAGAAACCTGAGTTTTGTAGAGCATTTAGCTAGCTTGCATGTAACCATGAGGCTTATGTGCACTTGGGAAAAAGATATCCCCTCCCATCTCTAAGGTCTTTCTCTGCCCTTCATCATTCTCTGCCTCGAACACACGTTAAGATTCAGGTACAGATCTCGGAATCGAGACATTCAGTCTTATCCTGACTAATACTTATATCTACAAAATGAATTGTCTGATTTTTGTGTAAGTAAGATGACATGAAATGAAATGTGGATTAGAGGAGGAGGAAACTTTACAGGGAAAAACTTTAGAGTTAAATTTTTATGTACAAAAATTCTTTATGTACATTCAGGATTACCAAACTAGCATCAAGTAATTATTTCTTCAATTGAATTAATTTGCCCAATTAAATTTCATTTAATTTTGGTAGAAGTTTTATTGATAAGCACAGTGGTGCCCTGTCCACGATTCCCCTGCTCTTCCCTCACTCCAGGGCTAGCACAAAGGCACAAAGCACACCTCAGCTATTATTTCTTTATAACTTTTTCGGGGCTGCCAATAGATATTTCTGGCAGAGGCTACTAGATGCTACCCAGTATCTATTCTCCCTTTCTTTCTTAGTAAGAGAAGCTCAAGTTTTTCAGGAGAACAATGTATCCAGCCAAAAGACCACATTTTCCATCCTCTTTGTAGCTGAGTGCATCTATGTGGTCATCTTCTGGCTAATGAGATGTAAGCACTGTTGTTTTGTGGGATTTCTGAGTGAGCAGTATAGAAATTGTTTGCACCTCCTCTTCCTTTTTATGAGACAGCAGTAAACTAATTTGTTTAAATAACTGCTGTTTGGGGTTTTCTGTTATGGGACGCTGAACGCAATCCTAACTGATACAATGCGGCACGACGATAACACGCAAATTCTAAGAGGAGGTAGTAGAAGGGCAAGACCGGCATCTCAGCGTCTCCTGGGGCATCCCCGACAACCCTCTTCAACCTGAACGTTCGTTTAAACTAAATGTGAGCCTTTCAGGCCCTGTCTAGAGTCAACCAAGAGGAAGTATTTTTCTAAGGAGTGTCTGCACAACTCTTTATTGTAGAAGCAAAGCTTATCACATATTTTTCTTTATAAAATTAGTGCAGGTTCATTATAGAAAATGTAAGAAACTCAGAAATATAGTGAGAAATGGAAATGGGAAAAATAACCCATATTTCAACTATCTAAAAATAGCCATAATTAATATTTTGATATATTTACCTGTGGTCTTTTTCTCTGCTGAGTTTCTACAACATAGGAACACATTGCATATATAATTTTGTACTCTGCTTTTCTTCCTCTTAAAGGATGATAAGAACATTTTGATGGTTATATTATATTTTATTGAGTGGGTCTAGCATCATCTACCTAATTATCCTCACACTGTTGGATATTTTGGTTTCTAACTGATGATGTGATGCAGTGATAGGAAGGGTTAGGTGTATAACCCTGTTGAAATCATGACTCACATAGTTTGGTCCCAGTTCTGTGGACATTTAGAGAGGTACAATCCTAATCCTAATGCAAAAAATAATTGGAAAGATATTCCATGCTTTACTCATGTCTCTTAAGGCAGTGCTTCTCAAATGTACACATGCACAAGCGTTAAAATGCTGATTGCTGGGCCCCACTCCCAGAGATTCTAATTCAGTAGATCTGGATGGGACCCGAGAATATGAATTTATAATACACATCTAGTTGATGCTGATGCTTTAAGAATCACAGTCTTAAAAGACGTTAAAAAGGATTAATTCATGTCTTCTCTAATATTTTCATACTTCTCTCCTCTCCAATTCTCAATTCCTAAATTCTCCAGTCTTCCTTTTGCTAATATCCTCCCCAAGACTTTTAGGATCCTCAGACTCTCCTCTATCTGTAAGTCACATGGCTTTTACTCTCTGCCAGTCTCTCTCTTCATCTCCACTTTCCTGCCAATCTCCAGTTCTTGACTTCTCTTACTTCACTCAGATTCTGTATAACATTAGCAGTCTGGCCAAGATAGACTCATCTCAAAGGTTGGGATTGAGCTGGTAATGACAGAATTCTCTTTACACTGGGGGGAAACCTAAGAACTCTCCAATATTAAGAAAATTCAAGTACCAAAAATTGTTTTATTAGAATAGAGTCCCTGAAGCAGAATTTCTGAGTCAAGAGGCATGAGCTGCTTAAACCTCTATCTAGATTGAGAGGTTCAGATCATAGATGCTAAAGTCTGACACACATCAATTCAAATCCCACTTCTGCCACCTGCTAGTTATGTGATTTTGGGAAAATCAATTAACCCTACCAAGTCTTAGTGTCCACATACCTAAAGTACAAAAGATTATAGCATCCAACTAACAGAGTGGTTTTGAGGATTATATGTGACAATGAAGGTAATGCTTAGCAAATATTCTGGCACTTGGTAATAACTCGATCGATTGATGTTATTATTGTTCTTGCTAAATTACTTATGGAGAGTTTTCCAGACTCACACTTCCATGAATAATGTAGCAGAGTGGTAATTGGGTAGTTATTAGAGTCTAACTACAACACACAGTCTCCATGTCTATGTGGAGGGTGAAAAGAAGGAGTTCTTCCTAATTAATTAAGAAACTCTGTCTACTAGAACTTGAAGGAAACAGTGGAACTAATGATTCACAACAGAAGAGACTTACTGACGTTAATTCACATTTCATGCATGAAATGAAGACAAATTGGATGGATAATTTCCTATCCACTACATTATATCTTTTTAATAATTTTTACCATACCTCTGGTCAGAAAGTTCTTCATAGTTTTTAACAACAGTTAAGACCTTAGCATAAATGGATCCTGTGTGGTTACCAACATGTGAAGCATAGCATGGCATGCTTCTGTTTTTCTCAGCCAAATGATGCCAATTTTATTGAATCTATTACTACTTCCTTATAGCTTTTGTTTTCCAACTATATACTCATTATTGTTGACTTAAGTCATCAAACTGGGAGTTTTATTTTCAAATTTTCTGTCACCTTTATGTGATGCTCAGAAAGTAAGTCAAATTCCTAGTGCCTCAGTTTACATTTAGCAAATATGCACATTTAGCAAATATGTACATAATAGGAACTGCTTCGTGGTTGCAATACACCTGAGTCTTGTGATCCATGAAAATAAACTTTCAAACTCTTGGTGAAATGCATTATAAATTGCAAAACATATTTAATCTTCCACTTATTATTGATGAAATCCGAATAGGTTCAAAACCACAAACAGGAATTTGTTTCAGGAATGGCAAGTGTGGCTTCTATTGCATACATTAAAGTCTATTATTCAAGAGAAACATAAAGTAAATCTTGTGTGAGCCGAGTCGATTTTTGTCTTACCACACAAAAAGCCAGCTGGATAAAGAAGATGACCTTTGTTAAAAGGAAAAAAACTTCAATACCTGGTGTTCACTGCCAGTGGGTGTTCTGGTGTTGGCTCTTAAAAGAAGCAGGAATCCTATTGTCATTTCTTCTAGCTTTAATGATGAAATTTACTTTCAAGTTCATGTTTAGTCTCAGGCTATAAAAGTTCAGTACCTCCCCAGCACTTGATTCTGGGTCATTTCTTGGGGACCCTCACCATACTCCGAGACAAAATAAGTGGCTACAGATAAAAAAGCTTCAAGCTTCTGCGCTGAGTGCTGAAACTGGTGCAAGAGCAAGGCTGTTAATAGCAACCAAATTGATTTTGAACTTCAGGAAATTTGCCTTCCTCCTGACTCTCAAGGCTTGGCTCTGACTTAGATTAAAGCTCTTTCTATTTAAATAGACAGAGAGTGTACTGGAGGAGAGGAGGGTAGAGAGAAAGAAATTATGAACTACAGAAGTAGAAATACACATGCAAAAGCAATCAGAGGCTGTGAGGGAAAAGTACAATTTATAAAACATCCCTAGATATTATGTCTATATTATTCTTGAGAATTTTAGCAAGTGACTACGGTTGCGTTGACCCAGCTTATTGGCAGTTGAAGGCAAATTAATACCCTTGGTCTAATGAAACATTCATGACTCTGGATGACTATATTTCAGGAAGGAGAAGGGATTGTTTAGTTTGCAAAATGTTGCCCAATAAAGACATTAATGTTCTAGGACACTCATAATATATAACTAAAAAATAGAAGATCTTTCATAAGACTTTTAGGATATCACTTATGGCTTCTCATCAGGAAAACATTGGTGAACCCTGTTGGGTACACTGCATTCTCTCTTTCAGGGTCTCTTTTTTCCGTTTTGCAAATTGCTGAATTAATACAGTAATAACTGATTCAACTATCTTGTGAGTTTCCAGTATGTATTGGTTCATTCATTTACGCATTCATTCATTTAAATGGATGATACTTCATTCACTTAATTAGAGTCATACTTTATTAAATACCTGATACAATACCAAGGGCTGGAGATATAAATATAAAGCAAAATCCTTGCCCCTCAAGGAGTTTCTAGTCTGTTGATTATAAGGCCAGGTTTTCCAGCTTATCTACCTCAGAGGTCCCCCAAAGGTCAGTGATGCTTCTAGTTCATGTTCCAACCATGCAGATTAGGAATTAACACTCAGGCTGGTTTCTGTAGCATAGGGACAGCTTTTGCTTAAGAGTTTACTCGTCTCATTTTGAAGACAGCCTAGCTGAGAGGAAAGAGGCCCTCCCCTTTTCATCCATCTCCACCGCCACCTGTAATGCTCCTACATTTGACAGATAGAGTTCAGATTCTCATACTAGTTGTCATAAGAATTTAGAAAATGAAACATGGCTTCTCTTTAGGAAATGACTGGGAATCTCTGCTCTAGATTCTACTTTGTCTTCCCCTCCTCATTCTTTTTGCATAAGAAGTGAAAAACACTTTTTGAGTCAAGTAAGGGAGTAATTTTCAATTGTACAGATAACGATAATTAGATATGAATGACATAACCCAACATCTTGTCTGAAACTAGAAAATACTATTGGGCATTGCTCCCATTGTAATTTCAAGATTTGATGATGGTAACAAAATAAAACTTTAAGTGCTCTAGGAGTTGTATGACTAAACCACAATTTGGAAAATCTTTTTGGTATTTAGTTAAACTTCAGTGTGAGCATAACTTTCCCAGTAGAGGATGGAACATAAGCAATTGGTAAAACATGACAGTGATAAGATTATTCATAAGATTTTGGATTTTGGCAACAAAATGTATTGTTTTAAATTTAAATAAGTAATGAAAAATACATGCATGTTACAAAAAATTAAAATTAAAATATACAGAAGTATTTGGAGTAAAAATAAAAGACTTCCATCACCCCTACTCCAAATTATCCACCTTCTTCTCCCACTGCCATTTTTCATTTCCCTTCCTGAGAGGGAACTGCTATTAACAGTGTGGGCTACATCCTTTTCATGGCATTTGTACATATAAATAAAGTATAAGTGAAGATTTTTTTCTCATAAACGAGATTATATCATTGTGCAATTTGATTTTTTCACTTACTTGTGTGTCTAGGAGATTGCTAAATGTCAAAACACATGTGTCTCTATTCTTTCTAACCTGTGCATTGTATTCCATACTATAGAATATATCATAATCTACTTCATCATTCTTCTTAATATAAATATTTGTGTAGTTTGTTGTTTTTCACTATTATCAGCTATGCTGAAAAGAACACCTTTGTACATTCATATCTGAGTGTATATATATATATATATATATGTATTTTTGTGAGATAAATTATAAAGTAGAATACTTAAATTAAAAAATACCACCAAGGGGCCAGCTCAGGGGGTGTAGTGGTTAAATTTGGTGCACTCTGCTTCAGCAGCCAGGGGTTCATGGGTTCCCATCCCAGGCATGGACCTACACCACTCATCAAGCCATGTTGTGGCAGTGACCCACTTAAAAAAAATAGAGGAAGTTAGCTCAGGGCCAGTCTTCCTCAAGCAAAAAAAAAAAAAAACAACCCACCAAAAATCTACCCAAGATGATCTCTCAATTTACCTACAATGTATGTATGTTGGTGTCCATTTCTATCTTTATCAATACTAGATATTATAATTTTTAAAATTTCTGGCACCCTGGAGATTGCATACACATATAATTGCTTTACTTAAATTTTCACAATTACCAATTATGATTTATTTTTACATTATATCAATACATGTTTTTGTCAGTATACACAGATACACCTACGTTGTAATGTGCTTATGTGTGTTCTTTTCCCATTTTTCTACTGGACTGCCTTTTCATAATTGATTATGGCCTTTAATGCTTTGTGGGTTATATAGTTTTATCATGTTTTCCTACTCTGTCATCTGTCTTTTTTCTTGAGGCACGGTGTCAGGGCATACGAAAGTTGAGTATTTCTATGTAATCGAATCTGAGATGGTTTTAATGGCCTCTGGATTTAGCTGTTGCTTTTATAAAGCCTCCATCACACTAAGATTATAAAAATTTTCTTCTGCACGTTCTTTTAATATTTTCATTATTTTACTTTTTTTCGCTTAATCCATTTCTAATTTATTTTCATGTATTTTGATATGTAGGGATCTAACTTAATTTTTTATATAAATTTCCAATTTCCAAACATTGTATATTAATTATTGCATAATTTCCCCTGATTTCTAATGCAGCCTTTTTTATAATTTTTTTTTTTTTAGATTTCTTTTTTTCCTTTTTCTCCCCAAAGCCCCCCAGTGCATAGTTGTATATTCTTCGTTGTGGGTCCTTCTAGGTGTGGCATATGGGATGCTGCCTCAGCGTGGTCTGATGAGCAGTGCCATGTCCGCGCCCAGGATTCGAACTAAGGAAACACTGGGCTGCCTGCAGCGGAGCGCACGAACTTAACCACCCGGCCACGGGGCCAGCCCCTAATGCAGCCATTTTTAAATGTCTGTAGATGTCTCTCTCTTTCTGACTTCTCTATTCCATCTAATAGATAAGTGTTTTCTATTTGCACAAGCTACATTACTCGTGTCCATATTTTTAAATTTTGCATTTGTACAAAATAGGTCAAATTCCCGGTACTGATTTTTCTTTCTTAAAAGTTCCTTGGTTATTCTTGTACATTGTCTCTTTTTTGTGAATTTTAGGATTAGTTTGTCAAGTATAACAAATTCTGTTATACTTTTTGTGTTCTTTATTAATCAGAAAGATTGGGACCTGAGTTAGCAACTGTTGCCAATCTTTTCTTTTTCTTTTTTTTTCTTTTTTCTCCCCAAATCCACCCAGTACATAGTTGTATATTTTAGTTGTTGGTCCTTCTAGTTGTAGCACATGGGACGCCACCTCAGCGTGGCCTGACAGTGCCATGTCCGCACCCAGGGTCCAAACCTGCGAAACCCTGGGACTCCGAAGCAGAGTGCGAGAACTCAACTACTCCACCATAGGGCCGGCCCCCACTTTATCCTTTCTTATTCAACATAAAAAAATCTTCTTTAAAAAATCATTTATAGGGGCCAGCCCAGTGGCGCAGCAGTTGGATTTGCATGTTCTGCTTTGGCTGCCCTGGTTTGCTGGTTCAGATCCCGGGTGAGGACCTACCCACCATTTGTCAAGCCATGCTGTGGTAGGTGTCCCACATATAAAGCAGAGGAAGATGGGCACAGATGTTAGCTTAGGGCCAGTCTTACTCAGCAAAAGGAGGAGGATTGGTGGCAGATGTTAGCTCAGGACTAATCTTTCTCAAAAAAAATAAATAAAATGAATAAAAAAATAAAAAATCACTTATAAGGGCCAGCCCCGTGGCTGAGTGGTTAAGTTCGTGTGCTCCACTTCAGTAGCTCAGGGTTTCGCCAGTTTGGATCCTGGGTACGGACATGGCACCGCTTATCAGGCCATGCTGAGGCGGTGACCCACATAGCACAACCAGAGGCACTCACAACTAGAATATACAACTATGTACTCGGAGGCTTTAGGGAGAAGAAAAAGAAAAAAAAGATTGGCAACAGTTGTTAGCTCAGGTGCTAATCTTTAAAACAAAATGATTTATACTTTAAAGGAACTTAAAATGTAATTGGAGAAAGCAAGGATTTCTACAAACTCTTTATAAACAGTTTCCTAATAAGGTCAAGAGAAACATTTATCACTTGCTTCAAGATCACTTAAGATACAAGAAACATTTTCAGTGGTAAAGTAGAAGTGATTTTTGAAAGTATAGCAAAACCATCTCCAAATAGCACCTTCACTTGGGGAGTTTTAAATATCCTGAGGAATAACATCACTAGTATAGGTTCTCGAATACTATGAAGCGCCAAGTCAGTGGGACCATGTTAATGGATTAATCATTTAATAATAAACAGGGGCCGGCCCCTTGGCTGAGTGGTTGGGTTCGTGTGCTCTGCTTCAGTGGCCCAGGGTTTCACTGGTTCAGATCCTGGGCGCAGACCTAGCACCACTCGTCAAGCCATGCTGAGGCGGAGTCCCACGTGCCACAACTAGAAGGACCCACAACTAAAATATACTACTGTGTACTGGGGGGCTTTGGAGAGAAGAAGGAAAAATTTAGAAATCTAAAAAAGAAAAATTAATAACAAACAAGAAGTGTGTGTGATTGCTGATTTTTTTAAAAGTTGCTGAATAGGAGACTATATACTCCTACATGAAACAACTACGGGCTTAATGTTTCAACATTCTGCCAAAGATTGGCACATAAAAAGACTCCTTACTCTGTGCTTTAAAAGGCAAAAGAGGGAGAAAATTCCAAGATGACTTGTTCCATCATATCATACATTTTAAATCATGTAAATAGATTCAGATAATAATTACCATTTTTCCAGTCCCCAAGTGACCCTACATAGCCTAATATCTGCAAACTATATCCCCATAGCCACCCACACACATACATATATTTTTTTAAATAGACAAAGATTTACAGATGGACATATATATATGCATATATCAACACACAAATATATGCTTCACCACATGTACGTGCATACATTGGAAAGAGTAGAGCAAACAAACAAACAAGCAAAAATAAAATCAAAAGATGAAGATAAGTGCAGAAAACGTTGAAGAGGGAACCATGGGTGCACAGTGAAAGAGACTAGATATATGTTCTCAATGGAAGAGAATGGATATACATGGAAAAGGTGGGGAGTGGTGGCGAGAAAACTGTACAGCAGTCGAATCATTTAACACAAAATGCAGCTACATCAGCAAGTATTGTATCTGACCTAGATTGTCTCGACCTTCTCATCTTCCAAGATTAAACGCAGACATAGGATTTCGAGAAGGGCCATGTGTTTTTCTAAAATTGCGTCTGGAAGGAAACTATTAAGGTTATGAGATCTTCCTCATTTGGTAAAAATGGATTCACATGTTTGTTCCAAATAGGTGTAATATACATACCAAGTATGAAGCAGACTTGTTTTAGAACATTGTTCTATGTATATAAGCGAGTAGAAAAACAATATATTTCTCGGGAAGGGAGCATAATGCACAACATCTAATGTCAGAGAATCGTATCTAAATTTTCTTACTTCCAAATGATTTTTCTTATTAAGAAAAAAAAAATACTTTTATCAAGGTTGCCTACAATGCAGAAAAAGGCACTTAGTTGGGAAATAGTGATATCACTTCAATAATGGGCTTTTACACATTTAGCTCACTATTTGTCTACATGATAGAACCTCATTTTGGATACCTGTGAGTACAGTGCTTTTCTGAGTTAATGCAACCTGATCTATACACAGTCATTCTGGAGGATACCTCACTCCTGGGATAACACGCTGTGGGAAATGTGCCTCCTGATATATTCTTCAAAGGTTAAGCCTCACACAAATAAGACATCCAAATTAAGGGGAAACCTTTGGCTAACCACCAAAATTTATCTTCTAAAAATACTTCTTATTGATATGGCAACTTGCATAAGAAGTTAATGAAGTGGTGGATGATCATCATGAGGCCCTCCATGATTCTTTTTGCTTTTTTCCCAATAAAAGGTAAGAGAATGAGGGTAACGTGATGCAGACAAGGTGGGTGAATTTCTCACAATGCTTCAAGAATTAATTACTATATAAACTCCTTATTGGCTTTCCTCCCACCCCCACCTCCTGTTTACTATTTCTGAGAAATATGGAGTAATCCAGGCATGTTATTTGCCAATGCATGAGGCATACAGATTTACTGTGGTCCTTCTCAGTCTTCATTTGGGGGTGGCTAACGAGGAGGCAGGTCCTTGTGCACAGCCCTTAGCTAGATTTTTTTTCAATTTATGATAGAAATACACAAATGTGGCTCTATTGGACAAGAAGGAATCTCCTACTCCCATCGCCTCATACTATGACATGAGGGGAGGGCTTATTTCTGGGTAATGTGAAGCATTTGTCATCATTTTTCTACCAGAGGAGTACAAAGTAAATCTAGAACCTACAAATTCATTGCTTCCAGGACACCACCTATCTCTGACAGCTTTGTTTCCCAGAATGCAATGACACACTGTCCTCCCCTCCCCTCCCTCCTGGGTTGAGCTGCAATACTGGTAATTGCAGACTTCTAGCAAATGTAGGAAGAGGACTAGAAAGGGAGGTAACAGGAAAAGGAGTAGCCTCTTCAGAAATCAGTTCCAGGACATAGCAGGGGCGTGGCTGCCTCATTTTCGAAGTCTATTTTAGGATGGGATTGGGTGAGTAAGGACTTCAGTGAAGCTTCTTTCCATCTTCTTTTTTGATTCAGTTGTTTCAGAGATCATTTGATTAGTGGTAATTTCATACACAACCTCACTAGTTATTAATCATTGGTTAATTCAACACATATTAATTGTTGGCCTACTATGTTAGCCACTAAAAAGCCAATAGTTTTGATGCTCAAGATATTGTGTATTTTGTGTACTTTCCTGAATACTTTTATGTGAAGTTAAAAGAGGGAGATTCTAGTCTCTTAGCAATTTGCCACTCAAATGTAAAAACTCACCATTTTATCTTAAAAGTCATTTCCCATATCATTTCATTAGATACCACAAATTGTCTGGTAAAAAATGGCTTGAGGTAATGCAATAAGACTAGAAAAAGAAACAAAAGATACATAGGCTGGGAAGGAAGAAATAAAACTGTATTTGTTTGCAAATGATATGATTGTCTATGCTAAAAATCTGAAAGTATTGACAAAAACAACTCCTGTGACCAATAAGCAATTATAGCAAGGTTGCAGGATACAAGGCTAATATACAAAAGTCAATTGCTTTTCTATATACTGACAATGAACAAGTAGAATTTGAAATGAAAAACATTGACATTTACATTAGCCCCAAGAAAAATGAAATACTTACATGTAAATCTAAAAAAATACAAGATGGATGTGAGGAAAACTACAAAACTCTGATGAAAGATATCAAAGAAGAAATAAATAAACGGGGTTTTTTCATGTTCATGGATAGGAAGACTCAATGTTGTCAAGATGGCAGTTCTTCTCAACTTGATCTATAGGGATTCAACACCATTTAAGTCAAAATCCCAGAAAGTTATTTTGTGGATATTGAAAAACTGATTTTAAAGTTTAAATGGAGAGGGAAAAGACCCAGAATAGCCCAACTCAGTGTTGAAAGAGAAGAACCAAGTCAGAAGAATAACATTACCTGACTTCAAGATTGACTATATAGCTACAATAATCAGGACCATGTGATATTGGTGAAAGAATAGAAAAATAGATTGATGAGAGAAAAGACAGCCCAGAAATAGACTCATATAAACATAGTCAAGTGATATTTGACAAAGGAGCACAGGCAATACAATGGAACAAAAATAGTCTTTTCAACAAATACTGCTGGAGCAACTGAACCTCGACAGACACTAAAAATGAATCTAGACAAAGGCTTTACGTTCTTCACAAAATTAACTGAAAATGGATCATAGACCTCAATGTAAAATGCAGACCTACAAAACTCCTTCAAGATAATGTAGGGGAAAATCTAGACGACCGTTTGTATTTGGATATGGCAATGACTCTTTGACTATAACACCAAAGGCACAATCCATGAAAGAAATAACTAATAAACTAGACTTCATTAAAACCAAAAAATTTTGCTCTGTGAAAGTCACTGTCAAGAGAATGAGAAGACAAGCATAGAATGGGAGAAAATATTTGCAAAAGACACAACTGATAAAGGACCACTATCTAGATATACAACAAACACTTAAAATTCAACAATAAGCAAACTAACAACCCAATTAAAAAGAGAGTCAAAGACCTTAACAGGCATTTCACCAAAGAAGATACACAGATGGAAAATAAGCATATGGAAAGATACTCCACATTATAAGCCATCAGGGAAATGCAAATTAAAACAGCAGTGCGCTACCACTACACACCTATTAGAATGACCAAAATTCAGAACACTGACAACACAAAGGCTGGCAAGGAAACGAGCAAGAGCAACTCTCATTTGTTGCTGCTGGGAATGCAAAATGGTACAGCCACTTTGGAAGACAGTTTGATGGTTTCTTACAAAACTAAGCATACTCTTACCATATTGTGTTCCTTGGTATTTACCCAGTGGAGTCGAAAATTTATGTTCACACAAAAAACCTGTACGTGAATGTTTATAGCAGCTTTATTCATAATTGCCAAGATTTGGAAGTAATCAAGAAGCAACCAAGTCCTTCCGTAGGTGAGTGGATAAGTTAACTGTGGTACATAAGGGCAATGGAATATTCAGGACTAAAAAGAAATGAGTTATAAAGCCATGAAAAGACAATAGCTTTTAAATGTATATTTAAATGCATATTATTAAGTGAAAGAAGCCAATCTGAAAAGGCTACATATTGTATGATTCCAACTATATGACATTCTGGAAAAGACAAAGCTATGGAGACAGTAAAAAGATCAGTGGTTGTCATGGGTTGGGGGAGGGAGGGATGAATAGGGAGATCACAGAGGATTTTTAGGGCAGTGAAACTATTATGTATGGTACTATAATGGTGGATTCATGTCATACATTAGTCAAAATCCATACAATGTACAACACAAGAGTGAACCCTAAGATAAACCCTTGACTTTGGGTAACAATGATGTGTCAGTGTTGTTTTCTCAATTGTAGTAAATGTACCACTCTGGTGGGAGATGTGATAATGGGGGAGATTGTGTATGCGTAGGCTAGGAGGTACATGGAAACTCTCTGTACCTTCTGCTCAATTTTGCTGTGAACGTAGAACTGCCCTAAAAAATAAATCTCTTCTTTAGAAAAAAGAAAAAGCAAAACTAAGATAAAAATTTTCTCTATCTAACTAGCAAACATTTTTTAAAAAACAAAGAACAGCCCATTGATATCATCCACAATGGTGCAGCAAAGTGGGCACATTCATGAATCATCCATTGCTGATATATTTTTCTTTATAATTTTCTGTTTTATAATTTTCAACAAGTAACATGAAAAACTGTTAAAAATATTTTTTTAAAATGGCTTGAGGCAGAGAAATAAATAATCTCCTGAAAGTCATGTGATTATTTACTATAGAACTGAGACTAGAAACATATTTCCAAAATGGTTTCCACAGTACCATTCAGGTCTCAAATAGTCCAACAATGGAACAAAAAGAATTCATAGCAAAGAGAAGCTCCTTTCTCTACTAACTAGTGTAAATGTGGTGAAAATATATATTTCTGGCAGATGTGATCAGTAGAACCAAGACACAAACACCAATAACAGATTCTGGAAGATGGGAGAATGTCATGTTCTCACACACAGTTATCCAGTCCATGCCAAAACCTCAGGCTTTAGGTGACCGTTGGTGAACGTTGAAAGTTTTACAGTAAAATACACTCCAGTGTAGGTCATTCTGTTGAAAGCAAAAGTGATGTGGTCCAAATATGAGGCTGTTGGTAATATTGAGCTCAGAAAGTTTTGGAATTCCTACCGGAGTGACTTGATAGATTGTTTCTCAAGCTAGGATCCTTAAAAACAACTTCTCCTGCCAAGGCTTTTGATGGGCACAGAGTATAAGACAGTGAAGTTATTCCCTCTAGCAAGAACCTAGAATAATGTTACCTTCATTGCTGATCTGGGGCAGATCCTTTGGACATGAAACAAGCAAGTAGTAAAATTAATATTCTATCATGAAAACTAAAAAATCTAACAGAATTTATTCTTGCCTGAATAAAAGAAAACCGCACTTGCACATGTAACCAATATAAGGGTTTTCCCCAGAAAGTGTTCACCAGAGACCACAGCACTCTATCTGGAGCACACAGCAAGGATTGTTGAAGCCTGAAAAATGTTTAACAAATTTGATGAAGTGGTAGTAGGCATCCTTCTAGCCATAGGATAGCCTCAATAACCCTCATGGAAGAGTTCTGTGTGACATGGACCCTTGACATGCCACCAGACAATAATTGTAAATAGCAAGCCTACATCATTAAATAAACTGCTGCATGGAGTTTTGTATATTTACTTCCAGTGTGTAGGAAACTATCCACCAACATTATGTTTGTTAGATAATACTTGTTATAGTTCTTCTTCTTGATAATAATTACGTATTAGAACTATTTATCTCTCTTTAGATAACATTCCTGATTAATTCTCTACCTAAAAATGAATAATCATGCTATGTACTATGGCAAGTATCCAGTTCAACTAAAATCCACTAATAGAGAGAAAAAAAAATGAGAGTAAAGTGTATTTTTGAAGACTTCACATTTTTCTTTGTATTCTTCTCTAGCATCTTGTTTCCTGCTCGGCTTGGTATCTCCGATCACTCTGCTCTTCTGCTCTCCTCTGTGCCTACCTAGACCTGACTTCCAGCTCCTCCTCTAACATCAGTCCTGTTTGAGTCCCTCACTTGCCCAGCAACATTCCATTTCCTTAACACTTATGATATCAGCTAATCCTGGCAGATTAGGTCATAAATTAATTCATATTAAGGTATAAATGCCTGATAAAACTAATTCTCCAAGGGGATACTTGCATTTTAAAAGAAGCGTTTATTAGTTTAAACTAGTTTCTAATTACTAAAATCCTTAGAGAATGTACTACTTTGAGCAGCAGCTTTTGTCAAACTATACTTCCTCACTCTCCGAAACCATGAAATCGGAAGAATATTATCTAGAAATCCTACTTTTGAAAGGGTATAATCAAACAGGTGAGAATTGTCCCAACTATGGTCTTCCTTGTGCCAGTGAGCCACAAGCAGATATTCCAACAACCCACGCTCCGTTAAGATCTTGCGCCATAACTTGAGAAGGTATATCTGAGAGCGTTCCAAGCTAAAAGTTTAAAATAAGCTATTTAGTTATATACAGTCATGAGCCGCATAAGATGTGTTGGTCAACAGACCACGTATATGATAGTGGTCCCATAAGATTAGTACCATATACTGTAGGTGTGTAGTAGGCTATACCATCCAGGTTTGTGTAAGTGTACTCTACGATGTTCACATGATGATATCGCCTAACGATGCATTTCTCAGAACGTATCCCTATTGTGAAGCCACACGTGACTGTATCCTAAAATAATCAAGCTCACGATGACATGAAGGTAAAAAGAAAAATTACGGTTTTATTTAGTGACAGTTTTGGTAAGGTTAGAAAGCCAAGCCCATAATTTTTTTTATTGAGATATAATTGACATATAACATTATATTGGTTTCAGGTGTGCAACATTATGATTACTTATATACATATATATACAGAAAGAGAGAAACGATCAACACCATGAATCTAGTTAACATCCATTACCTTGCATAGCTACAATTTTTTTGTTGTTGTGATGAGAACTTTTAAGATCTACTCTCTCAGCAACTTTCAAATATACGATACAGTATTATTAACTATAGTCACCATGCTGTACATTACATCCCCAGGACTCATTTATTTCATGATTGGAAGTTTATACCTTTTTACCTCCTTCACCCATTTTGACCTACCTCCCACCCCCTGCCTCTGGCAACCACCAATGTTTTTTAGATTGCACATATAAGTGAGATCATATTGTATTTGTCTTTCTCCGTCTGACTTATTTCACTTAGCATAATGTCCTCAAGGTCCATCCATGTTGTTGCAAATTGCAGAATTTCCTTCTTTTTTGTGACTGAATAGTATTTTGTTGTATACAGATACACCACATTTTCTTTATTCATTCATCCATCAATGGTCACTTAGCCAAACCTATAATGTTGATAAAGCTTTCATCTAAGAAGTTGGATCCATACTGCCAATATGTATAAGAATCACAAGTAGATTAATTTTGAAAAGTAATTTGTGAGGCCGACTCGGTGGCATAATGGTTAAGTTCACACTCTCCACTACAGCGACCTGGGATTTGCAGGTTTAGAATCTGTGCAGGGACCTAGCACTGCTCATCAAGCCATGCTGTGGTGGCATCCCACATAAAATAGAGGAAGATTTGCACAGGTGTTAGCTCAGTGACAATCTTCCTCAAGCAAAAAGAGGAAGATTGGCAACAGATGTTAGCTCACAGCCAGTCTTCCTCACGTATGCACACACACACACACACACACACACACACACACATGAAATCATTGAGGTTTCTTCCTAAGTGTTAAACAATAACCTCAGATGAATACCCAGATTAAAAGTAAGATTCATAAAGAAAGTATGTGGTGTATTTTGAGATAGGTTTTTATCATTAATCTTAACCTTTCTCCCAGGCTCCAGACTCAGTTTTACAACTGTGTGCTAACCTCCCCTTTATTCTTGCCTCCCTCTTGACCTTCGTGTCTACTAGTTGCAAACTTTTATAAATTCCACCTATGTTAGATCATTTAGATCCACCTGTTTTCATCATTGCCACCCCCCTATTCAGGCCAGTTTTATCTCATTCTGAGACTATTCTAACAGCTTTCCAACTGGGTGCCTCCATGCCCAGTCTGGACCGTTGTACACACACAGTAGATAATCACTCTCCACATGATTGCCCAAAACACAGGATCCCGATGACCTCGGAAGTTAAGACAAACACCATGGAATAACATTTGAAGCCAGATTTGGTCCTAAACTACTTTTACAAATTTTTGCCCACATTTTTATCTCTGCTTTTCATCCTTTTGGCAGCCAGATTGGACTCAACCCTGCTTCTGAACAGAATTTTTCCCGTTGATCATTTGCTTGTTCTCTTCCACCCATGCTCCTTTTGTTATTTTTCCATGTTGAAAATATATATCCTTTAAATTAACTCTCAGTTCTTAAAGCCCTTTCTGATACCCCTATTAAGTTGGAGATCTCTCTTTATATTCTTAAAAACTTGACACCTAGTCCTGTAGAATTAACATTTTGATTTATTCTTAGCTATTTGTATACTTCTAGTGATACGGTAAGCTCTATTAGAGTAGGAATTGTATTTTTCTTGCCTTTCCACTAACAATACTTTATACAAAGCAAAATCTCCATATATTAGAATTGAAATGAATTAAATTTGACATATTTCTCTGATTTGGCTTCCACTTGTATGGAACTTTTTTTGAGTTCCATGTGTTGTCTTGAGAAATTATATTCCTGTCATACAAACTCAAAAATAAATATAGAATTTGACATTTTGCCTCCTTTCTTTCTTCCAATGATGATGTGTATTCAAAGATGTTAATTCTTATGAAGGTAAAACTTTGATGGTGTCCTTGGAAGCCAAAATTTCTTGAAAGATGTTGCAAACATGCAATTGTCTTTCTTTACTTTTGAAAGTAGATCTGAGGCTGAGGAGAGTGTCTGCATTTTTTAAAAAATGATATATTTAAAATAAAATATTGAAGTTAGAATAGTCTAGTGCAAAAACAATTTTTTTCTTTCTCTACAGCCATCCTTTATAACATTCTTCTTATTTCTGATAAATTACCACGTTTCTGCTTTTTAATTTAAAAAAATGTGTCCTACTACACATAATCTTTCCCTCTTGGAGTGATAGATTGAATTTGTCTAAATGTTCTAAGAAAGAGTTCTGTGTATTTGGCCTTATTGCAGCATAAGTAGAAACTACTACTTACAGACACTGCTATTGTTATCTTCAAAAAAGAAAGAGAGGAAAGAAAAAAACCTTTGTTTTAAAATTTGCTTGGACCGAGTGCATGGACTCCATTTCCTGAAGTGTAGAGTGATATAGAGTGCTACATAAATAATGAAAGTTACTGTAAAACCTGTGTCCCGCTAATACTCCCTTGATATTAAACAAGAGCAGTTCTGTCTTTAAAATACTAACCACTTATTCTTATAACATTCAATCTCTTCTAGGAATTTCCATGGCTTTTGAACTTATAGATTGTTTCGGATTATTCACAGTAAGTGGCCTGTTTCTCCCGGAGTTTCTTTGAATTGAGAAGCCCCCCAGGGATGCCACAAGAGAAGAGAAAGGAAACAAACCTAACTCACCATAGACCAGTTAGTCTACAGTTTAAAGTGAGTAATGGAGCTGTGTGACCAGCAGCGTGACCTTCAACTAGTAAGCGCTCCTCATGGACTTATAGGTAGGAGGCTTTTAATTCATGTTCTAGTCTTGTCCAGTATAAGGCTTAATTAATCCCTCTGTCTTTTTACAGCCTAAGTTGGAACAATAACACTAACAACTTCTGGAGACACTGTATTGATTTAATCAACCATGGTCTGCTAAATTTCGGCATTCAAATATATTAATGTTAACACATTGATCCTATTTTGGGGGTGATTTTATATATATATACACACACACGCGAATCTGGTATTATTTTCATTAAATCATGAAATTTTCACTCTGACGTGGTTTTACTCTTTATTTTAAAAGAAAAAGTAATGAAGAGTTTAAAATAATGTTATTTCCCCCTTGCACACAATAAAACTAATGTGAAAGAAGGCATACAATCTTGCCTTAAATAACTATATTGGCTAAGGGCCAGTTAGGATAAGAATATTAAATCTCAATCACTCAAATGACAAGAATTTCCTCGTCGTTCAGCTGCAGAGGCTGGTGCTCAGTTCCACTGGAAAGGATGTGGTATTAGCATCATCTTTTGAGAGCATCCACTAATTTTACACAGAATTACCTGCGTATAAGGAATTCCGCTGGAAAGACAGAAAAATAACACTGTATGAATACCGAAGCTTTAGGAATAGTTATTCTCCATTTCCTCCAGGTTAAATAACAATCTATGTTTACGATCTGAGTATCTCAAGATTAGTCTAGTAACATTTATTGAAATTTTTAAACTGCTTGGAAATGACCATCAGAGGAGAACATAAGAGAACATGATCCGTGAGTTCAAGTGTCTCTATTAAAAAGAGACAAGATCTTTTGAGGCTGCTCCAGGTATGTTCACTTAATGCAACAGTGTTTCTAGAAAGGTATATGTAAATTTATAGTTCTACAAATTGAGTCAGATTTTCTTATTTTTTTAAATGTAATCTTCATGTCTGTTCTACAATAGGATTCTGTCTGTCTGTTCAAGCAGATTCCTTAACATTTCAGAATCCAGTGATGGAAAATCATTTCAAGGTACACAGAACAACTACTTCCATCACAGTTGTGATGAGGTGTGGTGAGCTTGAAAAAAATTATAGGATTTTCCTAGTTCGTTTCAGAAAACAATCTTGAAGAGAGTGAATCACTCGTCTCACATTTCTCAAAGTCAGTGTTTGTTTGGGTGACACTAGGCATGGAACCCCTCCTTGGGTGAGCTGTTTGATACACACCTCTGAGGTAGACAAGTTGCTTCCTGCCAGTTTTATTTTAAAGATTGGCAACTAAGCTAGCAATTGTTGCCAAACTTTTTTTTTTTTTTGCCTTTTTCTCCCCAAATCCCCCCAGAACATAGTTGTATATTTTAGTTGTGGGTCCCTCTAATTGTGGCATGTGGGATGCCGCCTCAACATGGCCTGATGATTGGTGCCATGTCCGCACCCGGGATCCGAACCAGCGAGACCCTGGGCTGCCAAAGCGAAGCGTGTGAACTTAACCACTCAGCCATGGGGCCGGACCCCTTCCCTGCCAGCTTTTATATGGTTGCTTCTTCTCTCACTACAATCCACTGTGGCTATGGTCATGGCTATCTCCACCTCTCCAAGAGAAACTGAGCTACAGCAACCAAAGTTGGGACAAGAACAAAGTTAGACCCACTTTCTCCAAAAGGTCCTCATCTATAGGCATCCACTATGATTTCATGAACTCCTCCTTAAGTCAGAAGGCATATCACAAAGCAAAATGTCTTGTGAGAGCACAAGGATGTGTGCTGGATATAGATTCCCTTCTCATCATCTGGGAGCGGGGGGTGGGGGGGGGGAGCATCTCTCTCTTCTTACGATGGTAAGAACGATACGGCTGGATATTGCAAAATATCCAGTCAGTCCCTCACTGAGGGAATACAGATGCCAAACAAGATTGAGGGGACAAGGCTTTCATGAGATCCCCAAATGTTTGGCTTTCATAAATAAGACCTAAATCAGAACACTTCTAAGAGTATCTTCTATTTGAGATAACAGTATTTTCCCTGAGTGGAGAAAGAACACATTTTAAAATACTTTTTGAGCTCTGGTCAACTTAACTAAAAAGACCTTTATACTACAAGACTTTTTAACACTGGGTCTTACTATATTTTTACTTAATGGGATTGACTATGGAGATTTCCCCAAGCTCTGTAACATGCAGGTAGTAGTCAGGGAACAAACACTTAAATGGAAAGAGAAGTTTTGCAAAAGGGATGCACTTTTTGAAGAGGGAATAATTTGATCACTTGCAGGAAGCATCTAGAGCAGGAATCTAAGTATGAAGTGTCTGGGCTCTGGAAGGGGCATCATCAGAGAAAGAGACTGATCCAAGAAATAGATGAAGTAGGTGATAGAACAGCAGAGGGAAGTGCTGTGATGAGAAGAGGGAAGATTCAAAATGGACTCAAAACCACATGCAAAAGCCAACTCAGGGTGGATTACTGAAGAGAATTGCCATAAAGGTAAAACCTAAAACTACAAAAATTCTAGAAGACATAGGAGAAAATTTTTGAGACCTTGAGCTAGGCAAAGATTTCTTAGACAGGACACAAAAATCACAAACCATAAAAGAAAACCTGATAAATTTGATTTCATCAAAATTAAAATCTTGGGGCCAGCCCCATGGCTGAGTGATTAAGTTCGCGCTGCGCTTCGGTGGCCCAGGGTTTCACTGGTACAGATCCTGGGCGGGGATGTGGCACTGCCTGTCAGGCCATGCTGAGGTGGTGTCCAACATGCCACAACTAGAAAGACCCACAACTAAAATATACAACTATGTGCCAGGGGGGATTTGGGGAAAAGCAGGAAAAAAAAAAAAAAAAAAAAGAAGATTGGCAACAGTTGTTAGCTCAGGTGCCAATCTTAAAAAGAAAAAAATTAAAGTCTTTTGTTCCTTTGAAAGATATTGTTAAGAAAATGAAAAGTTAAGCCACACTGGGAGAGAAGTTTTTAAAATCATACACAAAGAACTTAAATCCAGAATACACAAGGAAGTCTTAAATCTTAATAATAAGAAGGCAAACAACCCAATTTATTAAAACGGGCAAAAGATTTGAATAAATATTTCCCCAGAGAAAACATGCAGATGGAAAAGAAGTGCAAGAAAAGATGCTCAATATCGTTATTCATTAGGGAAATTAAAACCACAATAGGATACCACGAAACCTTAATTACAATGGCTAAATTGATAAAGATTGACCATACTAAGCTTTGGCAAGAATGCAGAGCAACTGGAACTGTCATACACAGTTGGTGGGAATGTAAAATGGTACAACCAATTTGAAAAACCATATAGCCGTTTCTTATAAAGGTAAGCATACACTTAATATACAACTCAGTAATCCCACGCCTAAGTTTTTGCTGAAGAGAATTGAAAGCCTATGACCACACAAAGAACTGTACATGAATGTTTATAGCAGCTTTACACATAATGACCAGAAACTGGAAACAACCAGGTTCATCAACTGGTGAATAGATAAACAAAGTTACTGTATATTTATACAATGGGATATTATTCAGTAACAAAAAGGAACAAACTACGGATGTGTACAATGTGGTTGGAAAAAGCCAGACATATAAATCTACATGCTGTAAGATACCATTTCTATGAAATTTCAGAAAAGACGATTCTATAGTGAAAGAAAGAAGAGTAACTTCTATGGGGCTAGACTATAAAGAAAGGGACATGAGGGGACTTTATTGCAGTGATGAAAACTTATGATGGTGGCCATACAATTGTACCCATTGGTCAAAACTTATCAAAGCATACACTTAAAATTCATTAACTTTAATGCATGAAAATTATACTTAACTAAATCTAATCATAAAACTGACTCAAAATTGCTGAATTTAAAAACAAGAACAGTGAAAGAAGAAATTAAAGAGACCAGTAAAGACATTGTTTTTTTTTAAGTTGAGGGAGATTGCATGCTGGAGAGAAAATATCATTGTCTCACTAAGTAAACAGGTGATCTTGGACAAATCACATACCTCTCTGACTCTCAGTTTCCCCAAACGTAAAACAAGGAGGCTGAACAAGATGACACTTCTTTACAGCTCTGAAATTGACAAAAGGTTTTGGTGTTTTTATATCAAGGATAGCCAATTTTGAGGAATATCTAATCAAGAATTTTGGTTCCATTTTATCAGGCTAGATTAATAAAATTGAAAAAGGGAACTCTGATTTATGTAGTTTGACAGTATTTCAAAACAAGTTGAAATAGAAAGGTTGAGTAAGCAAATACAGGAAAGAAAGTGGCTCCCTAAATAAATTTTTCGTATAAAAAATTCCTCTGATGTCTCTCTATTTGCACAGAATGTTTTAACAGTTCTGAGGATTAGTCACTATCAACACAGACCAGTGGAGTTTAGGGTATCAGAAACACATGAGGTTATTAAGTGGTAGACTTGAAAATATCCATTGGTGCTTGTCATTAGGAAAAAAAGAAACAATAGATGAAGTGTTAAAATGGTGGAAATGTAACAGGGAAACCTTGTGTTTTAAGAGCCACAATACTGAAATAACTTCAAGGCATTGGCTTACACTCAAACAGGAAATTGACCAAATCAACATTTGGCTTGAGATAATGAAGTGATAAAAGGAGCAGTGGAGGGAACACAACTGTGAGTGAGAAGCAGGCAATGGAAGTTGTGTGTTAAGCTACAGGGCTGTTTCTGAAAAGTGTTTTTAATTAAACCTCTCCATCCAGTGTTTATGAAACCCAAATACAATACTGAATTAGTGCCTTTGGGAACAGGTATAATATTAAAAAACAAAACAAAACAAAACAACAACAACAGTAACAAATTGGACCAGCAAATCACTTCCACCTTTTTTCAGACTAAATTTGACACTGTTTTCCTTTATTGATGGTCCTATTTCAGGCAGTAACAAGGCAATTAAGAAAACAAACCTATTGTGAAAGCAGATGAAGAAGGGACCAAATTGCACAGAAACACCTAAAAATGAGGGTTACTGTTCCCCAATTCCTGCCTCCCCCAATCTCTCTGACTGGGATTGGAGCTCAGCTCAGCTCTAGGGGTTGGTAATGGGAACTTGACGTTAGGGGAAAAGGTCCGGTAGCAGGATCCAGGACCAAATCATGTGAAGTAGCTAGCCTGTGAAGCAACCCAACCAGAGCTGAAGAAGTAGATGAGGAGTTAAACCAAGCAGACTTAGAGTTCAAAACAGAGTTAGTCAGAAGCGCAAACAGCTTAGGAGAGACCTAATGCGGATTTCAGAAGTTGCACCAATGCACCTAAAAATATTCTCAATCTTCCTCTCTCTCTCTCTGTCTCCTCTCTCTCTCCCCACAATTATTTATTTCTTTATCCAAATCTGAAACTGAATTGACACAAATCAGAGTTGCCTCAGGACTTTAAATGGCATAGGGTATTTTAGTTTATACACTGGGAAGTCTTTGAGGTAATAAGCAATAACAATGGCTAACATTTATAGAATTTTTTCAATGTGCCTGGCCCTGTCTTAGCACTTTATGAAACAAAACAAAGCAAAAAACTTTATCAGATAAGTATTGTTATCATCCCCATTTTACAATGACACAGTTTAAGTGACTTTCCAAATGTCAGAGCTTGAGATAAAAGGGCAGAGCGAGAATTAAAACCCAAGAACTCTGGTTCTGACTATTATTAACAACCACAGGCCAATGAAGAAGCCTGGGAGGAACCTAGAACCAGAATGAAAATCACCTTTAGGATGGAGCTGATCCCTAAAAGAACAGACCCAAATGCAGGTGCAGGGAGGAAGTTCAGTCCTGTGGGCAGAGGATGGTGTCCAGAGGGTGTGGCAATACTTAACAGGCGGTGGTACAGTCCAGCAGTCAGACCCAAAGAGGTTCAGCGTGAGGTTAGGGTGTCTCAACAGGTCAAGCAAGAACACTGAGAGGAAATTCAGAGAAGCAATTGTCAGTAGAGTCCCTGGCAATGGTTTCAGGACAGTCCCTGTTCTGGAACTAGAAATACTAGAAATGGCATCAAGATAAAACTCAAGCAATGAAAACAAGAATGGAATCTAGTTACCCTTACTGAGGAGATTGAAGCCATCACTGTGTTTGCATCAAGACTCAACCTCACCTGGTCTGCTCCCAGTCGATGACTGTGTTCAGCGGGCATATGAAGGCAGACCATGTTCTAGGACATGTGGCACTCCTTTTACGAGCTGCTTTGGTTTGAAAATGCCGGACTTTCCTTAGATGACCCAGTAAGCTTCTATGCAACACTCCTTCCTTCTCTTATTCACTCAGCATCAGTTGCAGTCTGACAGCCCTCCCCGACCCCCCTTCCTCCTCATTTCTTTTCACAGATGTTTCCCCTAATAAAATCTTTGCACCTTTAGTCCCGTCTGGGCTTCTGCTTCTTGGAAGACCCAGACTAATAAAAGCATCTTATATTTGTATAGTGCTTTGCAGTTTGCAAAGCATTGTTACCTATGTTTGCTCATTTGACCTTCCAAGAGCTCTGAGAGATAAGCAGAGTATGTACAATCACACCCATTTTACAGGTTTGGAAATGGAAGCTCAGAGACATCAAGTGCTGTATCTGTGGTATGCAGCCTCTAAGATGGCCCCTGATAATCTCTGCCTCCTGGTATTCACATCCTTTACTCCCCTCCCCTTGAGGGTAGGCTGGACTTATTGCTTGACTTATAATGAATAGACTGTGACAGAACTAATGGAAGGTTGCTTTGGAGATTAGATTACAAAAGACATCAGCTTCCACCTTGAGTGCTCTGTCTTGCTTTCTCTTGAATCATTTGCCCTGAGGGAAACAGCTGCCATGTTGCAAGGCAGCCCCATGGAGAAATTCATGTGGCAGGGGACCAAGGCCTGCCAACAACCATATGAGTGCATTTGGAAATGGATCCTCTCCCTTCACCCCCAGTCAAGCCTACAGAGGAGACCACAGCTCCAGCCGACAGCTTAACTGCAACCTCATGAGAGACCTTGAGACAGAGACACCCAGCTAAGCCAAATTGGGATTCCTGATCCACAGAAACAGTGACATAATAAATGTTTACTATTTTAAACTGCTAAGTTTGGGGATAATTTTTAATTAGCAATAGAAGACTAATATAGTATCCAGTGTTCAGAATGAGTATGTAGCAGAATACACCATTGAAACTTATCCTCAAGCTTTGTCTGGCTGCATTTTATTCTTATCTTTACCCCAATTTGCAGTGCAACTTTTCTACTTTCTTTTTGGAAACAATCTTGAATCACTAGTTCTTTTTTTTTTTTTTTTTTAATGTTATGATCTAGTAAACATTTGCCATGGTAACAAACACCCCCTAAATCTCAGTGGCCTTCAACATTGGACATTTATTTTTGGTTCACGGGTCTGTCTGTTGGCTGTGGCTCTCCTGGACCCTTCTCGGGTCTATTCAGCTCTGCTCTATATATTTTCACATCCCAGGCTAAAGGGCTGAGGGTAAAGGAGCCATCCTTATCTGGAAATGCTGTTCTCATGACAGAGGCAGGAACACAAGAGGCCAAATTGAATCATTCGAATACAATTATAGTTTCTGCTCAGAAGTGGCACACATCATGTCGATTCACATTCTTTTGGCCAAAGTAAATCATTTAGCCAACCCAACAACATGACAGGCTAGTATATACTGCCTAGAGAGGTGTGGGAAGTTACAAGGCAAAGGGCATGAATTTATAATACACAGGAACTATAGTTGGGAAGAATGATATAATCTGCTACATATGATAATGAATGGTTATGAATTTAGATCATCTCAATGGCTTATGGATTTAAAAAGTTAAAGCATTAAGTGTAACAAATTCTTCCCCTTAAAGTATGTTATGAAAACACCAACACTCACTGAAACCATTGAGCAGAAGGGTAGAAAATACTAGACTGTCATTTGAAAGAGGAATTTGCGGAGAAACTCTATCCACAATGGGTGGCAATAGTTTCGTCATGATATCTTTTCAGTTATAACTTTTGGAGTTGGGAAATTTGGTTTCTTTCCATACCACATTCATTTAAGAGATATTTTTCTACTCTGTTTTTAAAATACGCATGAAGTCTTGCAGGAAAACATGTGAGATCTCTTGCTTAATCCACAAAACGGTTACCTCACCCTATCAACCCTGAATTGGCCAGGAACATTATTAGAATTTCTGAAAAGTTGTTAACACTATCCCTTGAAGGAAAAAAAAAAAGAGAGAAAGAAAAAAAGAAGATGCAAATCTCTTTTTTTTTTTTTAACAGCCAAACGTTCCGGTAATGATTTTCCACTCTTTGCCTATCTTGACGCTTTATATAGATTCTAGGTTAAAAATATCTGCTATAATAAAATAAGAAATAGGCAGCTAGCAAATTAGGAAGTAGGCAAAGCTAATTAAAATAATTCTGAAGACTATTGAAGGTACAGTCCTACTAGATTTTTTTCTTTTCTTTTTTTTTTAGCAAAGTCAATGTTTCAACTTTTCTGGACAGTATTTTCACAGCTGACTTTGAGATTAACTTTGATGGCATCCTCACACTTTTAAACAAATATTTCACAGCAATGATATGTGTTGATGTCTGGCCATCCTGCTTGGGATCTGGCTATATGCTAAGCACATCCCCTGTGCTTTCTGACAGCCCTATACAAAAAGTGCCCTAGCAAGCACAGTGGCCACAGAGGAGAAAACTAAGGGTTTTAGTGGTACACCTAAATATACAAGGCAAGATCATGCTCCTTCAAAGGGAGAGCACTAGGAGGGAAGAGGCATATGGCAAACTCTATTTCCTTTCACCATAGGCTACCTAACGCTGAGAGAGACTAACATTTTCAGGTTTGTAGGTTTTAAGCTTACTTTCCAACTTCCAAGTCAAAGGTTAGACCATCATTTATTTGGTCTATTTTGTGTGTGTGTGGTAAGAGGAATAAGGAACTTCAGTTTTCAGTTCTGTGAGCTACTTCTAGCCTCCAGTTCTTTCAGAGCTAATTCATCTGGGGGGAAAAACACTTAGGGGTAATCTACCTGTTTATGCCCAAAGTTATAAAATGGCATTGTTGTTTTTGAGTCAATATAGCAACATCCTAAAACAATGCAGTGAGAATTATTTCCTGAAAGTTTCTTAAGGTGAGTTGGTCACTCTATCTCTTTTCTACATCCTTCTCCAAGTCACTAGATCTTTAGCTTTCCTTATGTTTTTATTTCCCCCACCTGTTCTTACTTTCCCTATATATATATATAATATTTCTTACACTTAACTAGCCATAAAATTGGAAAGCATTTTTATTTGTTATACTTACTAGCATTTCAGGCTCTTTTTTATAGATTCGTAATGCAGATAACTAAATTTTCTCTTTAAATGTACTTGTTTTCCTTACTAATGTACCTCATTTTTTGTTGTTGTAGTACAAGGGCCCTGGTTAGTAGATTTCAACATAATAAAAAGACCCTCTACTGTTTGTATAACACAACGGGATTGAATGTCGAGATGTTGACACTGTGGACCTCCAATAGACACCTTTATAAATACCACTTAAACATTGAATGTTTTAGTAGGTGAGTCCCATATTAAATGAGATTAAATATGTTCAACTGAGTATTTGATTCCGCAAAGAGCCACACAGCTACCAAATGTTTTAATAGAATCAACACATAAATAAAAATTTTAAACTATTTTAAAATTGGTAAGTCCATATAGTGATTTTGGGGTCTCTCAATATATTTATCTGTGAGGTACACAAACTCTAGGACTTAGTTTCCTCGTAAAACAAGATGACTGACTTAAACAAACTTCAAGTTCTATGAATTTATTTTACTTATATATTTTCCAAAATTCATTAAACCATCTTAAGCAAGTCATGTGAACTTCAGCCACTCCTTTTTTAGGATTTGTGATAGGGAGAATTATAATAAAGCCTCAGATATTAAAAAATATTCATAAATTAAGTAAAACTGTGTATATTTTTTTAAAAGTACCTAAAACGTATTGCCAAATTGTGTTCTAATATTTATGGTTGTGATTTCATTAATTAATATTTTGTTATATTTGAAAATACAAACATTGTAATTTATCCAGTTCTATTAAACACATTTAAAATACAAATAAATATAAATAAATGTGGTGTCATACATAACTTTTGAGTTATAAAACCCACATGTTAGTTTACTGTTCATACTTTTGTACTCATTCTTTTGGAGTAGAAAATCTAAACTTGTACATATTTGGATAGTAATATTGTATCTGTAGACTGCTTAAAATATGTGAACTGACTATTTTAACCAAGAATATGAGTAATAACAACTAGATAGTCACCCAGGGAATGCCATTAAAATCTGAGATAACTAACAGCAAAATTTCATTCAAATTCTTCAGTGATTCAGAACACTTGGTTAAAGTTCTTTCCGTCCTCTTGACAGTGCTTCCTGTTCTTGGCCAGATGCACAGCCACGAGCCAAGCACTGAAAACTCTGAGAAAAGCCATTGTTCAAAAGAGCTGGAAACTGAGTCATTCTCCCAAGTCTGATAGCCACACATTCAAAATCAGAGTGATTCACAGACGTGGAAATCCCTGGCTATCCATTAGAACTGTGTTTCCAAATATTTAATTATGCATCTATCCATCACTGATTATAAGAAATGTTACTGAAATGTTTATATGAAAGCACTAAAAGTCAGTGACCAGTGACCAAACATTATAATTTATTTCTATGTACAGTTCTACTAACAGCACTTGAAATTTGGTTCCATTTTTAGTCAAGCCTCTCTCTTCAATGACTAACTCAAGCAACCGAAGCCCTAATTAAATCATCATATTGATGGTCTCTGGCTATGCAACTTGGCAACTCTGACAAGGGGAGCCTCCTGGCATACTGTGTAGACACAGGACAAAATTGACATTCACATTCAATCTGATGCTCAGGTTGCCTATTGTAAGATGAGCTATTAAGAGTAGAACCATGTTTTAGGCCCAGATAGTGATACTGAATTAATGCTACACATTATACAGAATTTTCTTTTCATGTCATATAATTTCATTTCAGCAGCAATTGTTAAATAATGGGTGACAACCAAAATGAGGACCCCTGTCAAAAAGAGCCAATCCCATGTGTGGATGACTGTCTTTATTATATGATTCAAAGTCATAAGTGGAGGCCCTTGCTGTCAAAATTCAGTCTTCACTGTTGTCTGAAATCTGTCAGTAATAATTCCTTCCACTGGAGTACATAATACTTCTCTGGATGGCTATTTTTCAATGGAGATAATTTGGGGGAGGGAGATGCCCAAATTAAATATCCAAAATCTTAGAGTGGATGAATTTGTCAGATTGTTGTGTTCATTCATTAGTTTTTTTATTCATTCACTCATCTCATTGATTCCTACAAATGAAATTTATAGAGCACCTTCGACATGTCAAGCACTCTTCCAGTTGATGGAAAATCTTGAGAAGAGCCCTTGAGGAGCTCACCTCCAGTTGGCAGCAGAGCACCGAGCTGGTGAGAATACCCAAAGTGGGGAAAGAAGCACAGAAAAGGATTCACCAAATCCAACTCTGGTACTTCACGATTTTGCCTAAAGCTGGCACTGGTGGTGCCCACAGGTGTCCAACCTCAACCACAGCTGGTGAAGTGTGCAAAAGCTGCCTTAAAAAGGGGAAGCTGATTTCATAAATACAAGATTCCCTAGAGTCCATGATTTCATTGGTGGAGAACAAGTTTTCCTTAACATTTAAAAAATTTTATACAGTAAATACTTTAGTGGCTGAATCCAATTAGTCTCCCAAAGAAACTGCCCAATATGCTAAGATGTGTATGTTCAGCAAATCTAAAATTGAAAATTTCATCTTCCTGACCAAACTAACTCCCCGATTTTTGTAAATGGTACCAGACACAAGACTTGAAACCACAAAATCACCTTCGACTCTCCATTCCAGTCCTCTTTCCCGCCTTCCCCACTGCATTCTTGGGCATGTTTTTTTCACTCTTCTTTTATAATCCTTTCCTTTTTTCCTCTGTTCCACCTCAATCTGAGCTAATCTGTCAACAATTTAACTCATCTCCCTGCCTTCAGCATTTTCTTCCCTTCTATCCGTCCTGAAAGCTGCCTCTATAACATTGTTTTGACCATATTGTTCATGCCTTCGGTGCAATGTAAAGACACCTAAAATTTAACTTCAGGCCCTCAATTAAATTTGTGCTACAACAGACCTTTAACTCTGTGAGCTTCAGATAAAAATCTGAACTCCTTAGCTTGGTATTAAATTTGTCCTCAACCTACCTTTGCCATCTTAGGTATAATTACTCATTTTAAGGCTTCTATTTCAGTCCAAATGGTTTACTCATCACTTCTTAACTACTCTTCATTTTTCCATGTCCATATACTTACTCATAAGGGTTTTACACACAGACACACACTCAGAACTAAAATTTTAAGCTTTATCCTGCTTCTGATCATTCTTGGAACTTCGCTGAGAATGATTTTCAACTGTGAATGAAGTCTTATAATATCTAACCTCTCAACCTTAAAGGGTCTTCATGAAGATCAAGGTTATTGACTCCTTACGCATCTCTTTGCCTGTTTTAATAAAGTAACATATTGTCTTATTAAAATATTCCAATGATTCTATGATCTATGTGGGGCTTATTTTCATTTCTCAGATAAGGAAACTGAGGCAATAATTTGTGTGCGAATACTTCGCAAACTGAGAAACAACTATAAAAATGTGTATTTTTGTCTGTTTGTGACCTCCTATCAAATCTTCTATTTTATGCAATCCTAATATTTTCTCCAAAAACATTTTAAGTTATTTTAAGGTACAAATGACTTTATGTATTTTTTATCATATATTCTCCCGTGATAGTTGATAGAGTTAGTAATTTCTACGTAAATATTATCAGATTTATTTTGATATACAGCTTATGTGATAGTTAATTGATGACTTTACTTTTCCATCACAGGAGATTTTTCCTTCCTCTGTTTTGCCTATTAAGCTATTAGCTGGCAGCCACATACTTGATAAAGAGGCTATGGAAGGTTTATCAAGGAAAAGAGACAAGTGTCACTTACGTGGGCTGCCTCAGTGTCTGCATAGTATGTATAAATAATATTTGTCCTGCTTGCAAATATTTCAAAATATATTTAAGTGAGTCCATCAAACCTGACCTAATGAAGAGGAAAATAAGAGTAATTCAAAACCATTCACAGCATATTTTATAAAGACCTATTAGTGATGAGGCAACTGAGGATAACTTCACTTCGCTAGCGATAAATACAATAGGCAAGATAATGACAGACAGTCATAAGACATTGGCTTTGAAACTTGGCTTTGATGATTTAAGTAGAGAAAGTAAAACTAGTTTATACTCGAGCAGGAATTTGTTTATTCCATTTATCTGAAGTTAAAGCCAACCATCATAGTTGGTTGAATGACCTTGAGGCTCCATATTTGAGCAGAATTTAATAGTCCATTTGCTGATAGATGAATTCCAGAAAATAAACCAGCTCCCAAAATTATGTTTGCGCGCATATATGTACTATATATTATGCTACTCAACTTTAAAAACAAATGTGTTTCTTTTGTAGAAAATTTTAAATGATAGATTCTAAACAACTTTCTACATAAATAAAGATGCTAGAGTCAAAAGGCTGGCTCATTCAGCTTAAGAAAAAAAAATGTACTTTAGGTATACCTAATGATAAAAACTTCTTGGTTAACAAAAACCCTGAGTTTGATTTCTGCTATTTTTTTCTTTTCTCTAATTAGGAAGAACATGTTTTTATGGTGCTTTGCTCATTAGAAGTAAACATTTTAGCATGGCGTCCTCTAAGTTTTTTTTCAGTATGAAACAGGATGCTTGGCATGAACTGTATTTCCTGTATTGCACTGTGTTAAATTCCAAATACAGTTATACATCTTAATATAAGAAATATGTGTGTCATAGCACCTTTTCCAAGACGATATGCTTGAAATGAAGTATGAACTAGGGAAATTAATCCATCAACCTATTAGATGATGACAGTTTAAGGAAACTCAGTCTATCTTTTCCACCCATCAAGGCCATGTGTTTTGCCTTTATCCACTAGAGGGGGTAATGTTCTTCCATCCTAAAAGGACTTGGAATTGTGCCAACAAGATTTAAATGCACATAGTGACCTTATTTCTTTTGAAACCAGGTTAATTAAATAACATAATACAATGGATGCCAACAATATCAATGAAAGTTGCTTCAAAAACATTCCATGACACAAAGATCAGAAATAGTTATTATTGTTTTTATCTATCCTAAAATTTTGCAAAATCCCTGGTTGTAAAGATGGGCAAATTTGTTTTAGTTGAGAGAGCAAATTTTCTCTTACATAAAGTAATTTTCTATGACCATTTCAAAAAATACCCTGTACTTTTTCATGTGATTAATTTCAACTTATTAGAGCTGATAATTGGATTGTTGTCTCCTTGGTTCAGCAAGGAGGCAAATCACCTCTTTATTTTTTAAGGATGTATTTAAGAAATAATGGGAGAATTAAATAGATTTATATAAGTTTATAATAAATATCATAAACACATGAATTAGACATGATATAACATGGTTGAATATGATACAGGTTTTAGAATACTTGAAGATCAATAACATACACATAGAACTGGTTTTTTACGTATAAATATATAATTGTCACTATTTATCATGGTAACGATTTTCCTTTAATAAATTCCAAGTCAATAAGACAAGAATGGCTTTTTTCTTTAAACCTACTGAAAAAATAGTTTGAATTGCAGAATAGCCAATCATATTTGGTTGTTAAAAGATAATCAAAATAATTGGTTAGAAATAACCAGTTGCCAAACTGATGAGATGTCATAATTATAATTAACTGTGCTATTAGGTCAGTTGTTTAGTTATTTCTATGAATAAGAAAAAGCCTAATCAAAATGCAGAATAATTAGTTCAGTTGAAAAGAAGAGGTATCATTTGCGAAAAGCAAGTATATTACACCAACCGTATTTTTCGTAATTCTAATCATTTTCTAAAATAAAATATATTTCTGGTTCCTGGAGATTATTCCCCTTGAATAATAGCTGCAGTAGTGGTTTCAAATGGTGAGTGAATGAATACCAGATTCCCCATACAACTTTTGCAAATATTCATGCCCAGATTCCCCCCATCCTACCCGCCCCTCCCCCCCCAAGGAATGCTGATTCAGCAGGTTTGGGGCAGGATCTCAGCAAGGGGACTTTTTACAAATCTCTGTATTCTAATCTGCAGGCCTGGCTGAGAGTCACTCACTGCATGAGGAGTCAATTGTACTTGACTAGGTTTTTCTCCTTGCTTTTTGACCCCTAGAAGGTATAGTATGAAAAGTCTTTGGAGGCAAAAGAAGAAAATCATAGTGAATTATTATGACTTTTGGGGAGGAAATCTCCTATTGTATAAGTGAGTGTAAAGGCCTCAAAATACCTATGTGTGATAGTGAATTCCACAGTAGAGTGCAAATAAACGTGCTTTTGAAGTCCTGTATTGTTTCTTAGCAATTTGTGCTGCCTGGAGATCTTCCAAATACAGCTAACAAAGGCTTGCAGAAAGGACTTACAGCATCATGGAAAAATTTTTGCTATAGACAAGAACAAATATTTATAAACAATAATTCCAAATAGACCAAAAACCCTATAAATAACTATTGTGTCCTTGTAAGTATATTACCATAAAAATACAGTTATTTAAAAAGTGAACAACATATTTATCTACTATATACATTAAAACAAATTATAGTGAGGTCACATCTCAAATGGAGATTTTTGTAACTCAGAAGTTAAATTATATGCATCTAAAAAGAATCAGCCAGTTTCACAATGAAATGCATGCCATTTATAATTTATTTTACTATAAATAGAATATTCTCTATATATTATAGAGAGCTATTATTAACTTACAGTCCATGATTTACTTTAATCAATATAAGAACAAATTTACTGTAAAGCAGAAAAGATCCATTTTTTTCTTCTAGAGAGTTTCTTCTACCCCTTTTTTTTAACACTTACTGAAAAACACTGTGTCTACAAAGAGCAATAGGGCATAGCTCACAGGCCAGTGGAAGGAATTAGTATATATCCAAATAATTGCAATGTAGTAACACATTCTGCATGTATTAAAGATGTTGAGAGTCCAGCCTGGTGGCGGAGTGGCCACATTTGCCCACTCAACTTCAGCAGCCCAGGGTTTCGCCAATTGGATCCCAGGCGCAGACACGGCACTGCTCATCAAGCCATGCTGAGGTGGTATCCCACATGGCACAACTAAGGAGCTACAACTAGAATATACAACTATATACGGGGGGGCTTTGGGGAGAAGAAGAAAAAAAAAGAAGATTGGCAACAGATGTTAGCTCAGGTGCCAATCTTTAAAAAAAAGATGTTGGGAGCTATGGGTTCCCAGGAAAAAAAGTGTCCAGTTCTGCCTGTAAGAAGTCCAGAGGTGGTGAAGGTGGTAGTTGTGGACAATTGTTGACAAGTCAAAAATAGTTCCAGGATTCATTAATTCACTCATTTCATCAAAGTGCCCTGCGCAGACACAGCATTTTCCTTGAAATAATCCCCAAGAGATAGGTCCAAAATGAGCCAGAACAATAATGCAGAGGATGATGAACGACATGTGGAGGTGGAAAGTGCTATAGAGGGTTGAAAGAAGGAAAGACCTCCAAGAGGTAATGTGGCATGAAATGGACCTCGAAGTCCAGGTATGATTGTTCTGGAGAAAGGAGTAATATCAGAAGGCAGAGGCAGGAACACACGGGCAGGGGCCCTTGTTTCTCCAGTTTGCTTGGAGAATGCATTTTGTCCACTAAGCCCAGATCACATTCTCCACTGCGGGAACAATTCCTGAGCTGTTCTACTCAGATCAATATCGGAACTTATATTAGCTTCATAATTAATTGGAACCAGTCAAACATTTAATTATATGCTCTTTTGCATTGTTTTCTAATTGTTTATTGTATTTTTTAACTTCTTAACCCTTTACATTGTAAATCTTTTGAGGGCAGGGATCGATTTTTTACACATGCGATGTCTTTCACACTGTCCACTACACTATTCAGCCACACAGTTCAGATTTAGTAAGTATTTGTTCATTAACTGATATTATGACTAAATGCAGTAATGGTAGGCTTGCCAGTTAAAATATGGGAAACCCAGTTAAATTTGAATTTCAGACAAACAAAAAAATTTTTAGTATAAAAATATTGATGGGACGGATTTATTCTAAAAAATCATTAATTGTTTATTTGAAACCGAAAATCAAATTTAACTGTATATATACATACATATATTTCTTCTTCTTCTTCTTCTCCTTCTTTCTTAAATCTAGCAGCTCTGGGTAGTGGTGTATTTTTTAAGGCTTTGTCAAAGTTTCCACGGTACTGAATATCAGTTCCTGACGTTTCATCCAAGAACAAACTCACTTACTTTGTTGTTTAAGGCTAATTCTTCCCTGAACAAGTGAACTTCACAAAATAAGAGGAATGAAAGAAAAAAACAGACATTTTTTAACCAAAGCGCATTGACGGAAGATGAATGAATGAATGAACAGAATCCAGTGATTGAATCAGAATGGACAAACATGAGACTACACAGAAGACAGGGGGATGATACAGACTGGAGGAGAAAGTTGTCTGAAGACATCAATAGGAAGACGAGTTGGGAAACAAGAAAGTTAAAAACAGGAAGAGACAGGAGAGGCTGGTTTAAAAAAAAGCAATAAAAGAATGAAAAGAGAAGAAAGGGTGAGAATGAAAAGCTGATGAAAGTAGAATAGAAAAAAGCAGGAGATGAAGAAATAGAATGTAGGCTGAGGAGATCTGAGGAGCAACAGCAGAGCCCTTCTCCTCCCCGCTTCCCACCTGTGCTCCCCAGTGACTGATCTATTGCTGCTGCCGCTGCTGTCACCAGTCATTCTGGGAGCACAGAAAGAAGGTTTCACATTGCTCTTCTCAAGGATGGACGAGGTAGAGAAGCTGACCAACAGTCACAGGGAAAGGCAAGTCAAGTGGAATGAAAGTAGACAGCACTACAGAGAAGGGGCAGCAAAGATGGACGTGTGTATACACACACACACACACACACACAGAAGAGGAAAAACGCCTGATTATTGGGATGGTGGATCAAACCTAAGTTCTAGGGAAGAAACACAGGCTAAGAATAAAAGTCTTTTAAAAATAAACTAATATTACATACAATGGATTATTATTCACCCTTGAAAAAGAAGGAAATTCTGCAATAAGTGACAACATGGATGAACTTTGAGGACATTAGTGAAACAGGCCCATCGCAGAAAGACAAATTCTGCATGATTCCACTTACACGAGGTATCCAAAATAGTCAGATTCACAGAATCAAAGAATGGAATGGCGATTGCCAGAGGCTGGGGAGAGGGAAGAATGGGGAATTACGAATCAACAGGCATAGAGTTTCGGTTAAGCAAGATGAATAAGTTCTAGAAATCTGCCGAACAACATGGTACCTGTAGTCAACAATAGAGTATTGTGTACTTAAAAATTTGCTAAGAGAGTAGATCTCTTACCAAAATAAAATAAATTAACTATATCATAATATCATGAAAATTGCAGTCTGTGAGGAAAATTTTTCAAATTGATGACAAATGATTTGTATTTGTATGGTAGCTCTTTCTGAATTGTTCCGAATTGTTTCCAAACTACACAGGCAAGGATATAAAATACTGAACGTCATTTCACTGGCTTTTCATGGACTGGGAAACTTGTTTTTTCTTCCTCCACCAGTGTCAAGGCATTAGCCAACCATGAATCAGGCATAGATAAGTAAACTTTTAATTCCTCTAATTCAAAATCCTCTGACATTTCCCAGAATCCCAGATAGCTGCTTGATGAGCACTTTTATAAGCCATGAATTTCCTTCCAACTAGTTCTCTGCCCAGTTCAGTGGCTTCTCGGTCATATCACACTGAGAAATGAGATGAAATTTTTAAAAATTAGAATATACTGAAAGTAAATTTTACTTAGAACTCTTGATTCTTAACAAGTATTTTGTACATGCGTGGGAGGGACAGAGGGGAGTTCACTGAAAAATTTTATTGTTTTGTTTTCAAAACTGATGAAGAACAAAGAAACTCTGCCCTGATGGCCCGGGTTTGTTTTCAGTTCAACTTCAAAGAGGGAAAACCTGCTTTTCTCGGGAACTGCAGGGGGGCTGCTCAACTGTCCTGCCTTGAAACCCATCTCCCACATAAATCAAATGTGTTGACAGACAGCACTTCCCTGTGAGAAATCACCATTTCTTCCTCTGCCTCCTGCTTATCTTTCATGCATGGCACTTATCAAACCTAGACAGAATGAAGAATCATGGGCTACATATGTGTTTTTATACCTTATTAGTTGTAAGTCCAAAAAATAGGACTGAAGTTCTTATGTCAACTTAGAGGATGGCCTCTAGAGGCAAGCCAAAGGGCTCTATTTTGTCCAGTTCATCACTTTTTTTTTGTCAGAGACTTAGATGAAAATATAAAGTAATACTTACCAAATTTGCCTTTGAGCATAATTTTGGGAGTTGAGAGAATTCCACGTACGATAGAGTTAAGATCCACAAAGGCCAAAAGCAAAAACTCCAACATGTGCAAAGAAGGGTCAGATCTAACAACATGAAACTTAAAATGGGTAATTTGGTACTTAACACTTGGGTCTCTCTGTCTCTGTCTCTGTCTCTTTCTTTCTTTCTCTCTCTCTCTTACACACACACACACACACACTCTCTTGTAAGCTGAGGCTTATCGGCATTTGTATAACAAAGATTTGTAGATTTTATTTCTGTAAAAGCCAGCAGTATGATGTGGCTGCTGAGAAAGCTAAGGCAGCTTTCAAGTGTGGTAATAGACCTATAAGGTTTGAATGAGGGAAATGGTTGTCATGTCCTGAGAGCTGGCTGGAACAATCCTAATGTCTTCCATTCAGCTCTAAGGATTTGGGAAACATAGACAAATTAGACTATATTCAAAAATCCTTGGATGAGGAAACTCAAAACAATTTTCTGAGAGTTTCATCTGAAGGAACTGGAAATATTAGTCTAGAGAAGAGAAGATTCTTGGGCAATGATAGTTAACTTCCAATTATTCATCAACTATCTGAAAGGGTATTAAATGGCAAAGAAATCAGACACATTCCTATGAATGCTAGAGCTACAGCTAATAAGTTGATGCTACAAGGAGATATTGGCTCGTTATAAAGAAATACTGGCTGTCTGAACTTACAGTAGGGTGTTTCAGAGGAGTTCTCCAATTGGGGAAACTCAAGAATAGGCTGGAAAACCACTGGATTGCATGTTAAAGAATTCAACATCAGAAGGATAAATGTATTAGACAATATTTAAGGCCTGGGAGACAGTATAAATAGCCAGTAAAGTTACCTTGCCTGAAGTTAAACAAATCAGATCCAACATTTAGAGTCTATGTGACACTGAGAAAAGATATAGCTTCTTTGTTCCCCAGTTTCTTCACCTATAAAATAAAAATATTAGAAATTAACTCAGGATTATTGGAAAAAATAAGTGAGAAATGCATGTACAATGATTAGTACAGAGTAATTGTTTAATAAATAATATTTTGTTTTACTTTAAGATTTAAGTCCATTCCAACTCTAGCAGTTGGAAATCATTTGTAACAGCAGTTTATGTTTGACTTGGGCAATCTTTGTTTTGGGTCCTCTTTCAATATTCTCTGCTGCTACCATGCTTGGTTATCTGTCTTTCTATGATATTTATCTAACTATCTGTCTATCTATTATCTATCTATCTACCTATCTATCTATCAATCATCTATCTATACCACTTAGCATGGTACAGAAGCTATGAAGAAGTGTGAGGACTCATTCACACTCTGCCAGCTGAGACCAGAGTGTAGTTATAGACTATTCAGTGCCTAGAAAGTTTTTATTTCTTGTGAGTATTAATGTTACCTTGGGAAAATGCAGAAGAGAAAGAGTAAATTTATAGGTCTTGATTTCACGCTTATAACAAACTCCTCACATATAATTTGCATCCCATTAATTAACTTAGAGTGTGTTTTATCATTGCTTCTGATGTGGTCTGTTAGAACATACAGAGAACTACGTGGAGGAGGGAGAACCCTCAAAAGGCGATGTACAGGCAATAGGAAGGGGCATCCTGATAAGAAGATAGGAACAGATGACAAATCCAGGCTAGTGAGCAAGGAAGGAGTGCAAGGTGATTGGCACACAGGGCATCGTAGCATTCAAGGATGGAACCACATCTTTTTTTATTTTTTCACTTTTTGTAACGCTTTAACGTTATAAGAAGATTTTACCACAAGACAGTGCACAGGAAATCATAATTTAGTACAGGTACTATTATCTTAAAATACTACTTACAATAAATATATGAAGTTCTGTGATGAATTTGACCTTTCATGAAGAAAAAGCAGAACATCAGGAGTGCTTCCCCTTAGATCTTAATATATTGGCCTATTTTTACCAGATGTTTTATTTTAGTGATTTTTTTGTTGTTCCACATAAATGACAATATTTTTCTCCAACTGTAAAAAAATGAATATTTATGGAAAAAGTAGGTTGTGAAACCTTACATTTGGCATTTCTTTTTTCTTCTTTTTAGCTGTTATTGGTGAGTTTTATTTTTTTATTGTGGTAACACTGGTTGAAAACATTATATAAATGTCAGGTGTACATCGTTATATTTTTATTTCTGTGTAGATTACATCATGTTCACCACCCAAAGACTAATTCTAATCCATCACTATATACATCCAATACACAGATTAGAACCATATCTTTGTAGTATGCATCATACTCTTCTCTAAAGACATAATCCTCTCATTAAAGAAAAAAATATGTACTTCTATGTACATATATATGTGTGTGTGTTTGTATAAAGGACCGGCTTCATGAATATGCTACCAGTACAGTTGATCGGCGCGCCATGCTTAGAAGAATTCTGCACTTGGTTTACTGCTCTGCTATTGCAGTATTAAAGTTCTTAATTTTTGAACATAGAGCACACATTTTCATTTTGTGCCGGGTCCCGTCAATAAGGTATATATACCACCAGTCGTGACTGCTTGATGTACATCTTTTGGGTTATTTTTAAATGAATATAGATGAATACATATGTAGATATATATTGCTGCTTTTTTACATATATAAGATCTTGCAATATATATTCACTCCTATTTCACTTCATGACATACGTTAGAGCCTTATGTATATGCATATTTCAGTCGTCATGATTTCTGAAGATTACTAGTGATAGTTTAGCAAGCTATCCATCAGTTCTTGTGGTACCCTGGATTATAATTTATCTAGACTGGAAGATCTGGATTATTTTAATGAAATAATTACTCTCCAGTTATTTTTGCATATTTTCAACTTCAGCTACCTTTAGGCTGTGGTAACCCTATTCTTTCCACTTTTTAAAGATCATTCTTTTTAATAGAAAGATGGAAACAGTATAGAAATAATGCCCTTCTCCCCTCACTCTCTCATCTGTCAGAATTATATTAATTATCTTGAGCAAGAGATCTAATTCTTCCTTTTTATTTTCTGCTCAGTAGCTAAAAATATTTTGTTGACTTCAAGATTTTTTCCTTTCTCAATAATCTCAGCTTATTCTGGACTTTCCATTTTTCTCACACTATTTTTAAAAATTCATGTCTTTCTTTTGTATGCATTCTTATTTCACCTCCTTTGTGATTTATACTTTTCTTCTTCAAATTTGAGCTCATCAGATAGTTCCCCGGGTGACATTTTATGCTTCCCCTGCTTTATCCTCACTGAAATAAGTAAGGTGAGACTAATTAAACTAAGACTTTTAGAGAATCTTCTCCCCCAGCCTACCCCCGAATATTTTATTAGAATCTCTGATAATTGATCACAACTTTATTTTCTTTGATATCTAAAATAATGTGTTTTAATTCTTGATTCACATACCCAAAATAAGCATAAATGAGATTTTGAGGATATATCTGTAGTCTAGGCATGTATAAAAGAACTACATGCGCCTAACTCAGAGCAGGTCCTAAGTAGTCTATTATTGGTAACGGTATTAATAGAATAAATGAATAAATGAATGAATGAATGCATACACACACAAATTTAAGGCCAGGGCCATATCATATTTTCTCCTTTACAATAAATATATAATTAGCTAAACTTTTCAGTTGTCATTGTAGAATTGTTTTCTTATATGGTTCCTTTCTCGCATTTCAACCTTGATCAACCTATGGAGTAAAATACTAAATTAAATGTGAAATTCATACATTTCTTTGAAAGGATATAATTCTTTTTGTACATTTTGGATTCAACTTCTTAATATTTTGTTGAGGGTTTTTGCATCCATGTTCATGAGAGATGTTGGTCTGGTTTCTTTTCTGGTCATGTCTTCATCTGGTTTTAGAATTAGGGTGATGCTGGCTTCATCGAAGGAGTTGGGAAGTCTCCCCTCTGTTTCTAGTCCCTGAAGATTGTAGAGAACTGGTCTTATTTCTTCCTTCAATGTTTGGTAGAAGTTGCCAATGAAACCATATGGGCCTGGTGCTGTCTTCTTCAGAAGGTCAATTATTGATCAATTTTTATAGTAGATATAAGGAGCTTCAGGTTATCTATGTTTCCCTGTGTGTGTTTTGGCAGTTTTCACTTTTCTTGGAATCGGTCCATTTCATCTATGTTATCTGATTTATAGGCATATAGTTGTGTATGGTATTCCTTTATCATCCTTTGGTCTATGAGATTGGTAGTGATGAGGCCTCTTTCATTTTTCATACTGATGATTTATATCTTTTTCCCTTTTACTCCCTTTTACTCTTGGTTAGCCAGGGCAGAGGTTTATCAATATTATTGATCTTTTCAAAGACTCAACTTTTGATTTCATATATTTTCTCTATTGTTTTCTGTTTGCATCAATGTGCTTGATTTTTGCACTAATCTTTATTATTTCATTTTTTTCAGCTTGCTTTAGCCTTCATTTTCTCTTTTATTTCTAATTTCCAAAGGTAAACTGAAGTATTGAATTTTATATATTTTTTCTTTTATAACATATGCATTAAATGCTACTAATTCCCCTCTAAGCACTGCTTTTGCTACACTCCACTAGTTTTAGTAAGATGTGATTTCAGTTTCATTTAGTCCAAAATGTTTTTTAATTTCTCTCGAAACTTCTCCTTTGACCTATGGGTTATTTAGATGTGTCTTCTTTAACATTCATATTTCCAAATATTGGGAGATTTTCCACCCATCTTTCCTATTATTGATTTCCACTTTAATTAAATTGTGGTCTGAGAATATATTTTGTATAATTTTTATGCTTTTAAATTTATTGAGATATATTTTATAGTCAAAATGTGGTCTATCTTGGTGAATGTTCTATATGAGCTTGAGATGAGTGTATATTCTGTTGGTACGTTGGATGGAGTATTTTATAAATGTCAATTAGATCCAGTTGACTGATAGTCCTGTTCAGGTCATCTATATCCTTGCTGATTTTCCCCTTCTGGAATAATCAATTACTGAGATGGTGAAGTCTGCAATTGTAATAGGGGATTTGTCTAGTTTTCCTTTCAATTCTATCAGTTTTTGCCTTAGGTATTTTGACATTCTATTGTTAGGTGCTTACACGTTTAGGATTGTTTGTATTTTTGGAGAATTGACCCCTTTATCATTATGTGGCACCCCTATTTATTTCTGATAATCTTGCTTGTTCTGGAGTTGGCTATGTCTGAAATTAATATAGCTACTCCAGCCTTCTTTTGATTAGTTTAGCATGATTTATCTTCCTTTACTCTTTTACTCTCAGCTTGAGTCTTTATATTGGAATTGGATACAATTGTATCTTCTTTTTATCCATGCTGACACTATATATCTTTTAATTGGTGTATTTAGACCATTCTACATGGAAGGGATTATTGATATAATTGGATTAACATCTATCATATCTGCAACTGTTTTTTTAATTTTGTTCTTTGTTTCTTTCCCCCTCCTTTTCCCTGAATTCTCTGAGTTAATTGAGCATTGTATTTGATTCCATTTTATATTCTCTCTTAGCATATCAACTATACTGTTTAAAAAAATTTTTTAATGGTCTTCTCTAGAATTTAAGATATGTATTTCAAACTAATCTGAGTCCACCCTCAAATAACACAATAGCCCTTCACATGAAATGCAGGTTTCTTAAAACAGAGTATTCCCTATTCTTCCCTCCTGTCCCTTGTGACATTGCCCATTTCATTTATCCATTTGCTCTAATCTCCCAATACATTATTACTATCACTACTTTATACAGTTATTTTTCAGATAAATTAAGAATAAGAAAAATAAAAGGCTTTATTTTACTTTCATTTATTCTTTCTCTAACTCTTCCTTTCTTTAGGTTGTCTAAGTTTCTGACCCATATCATTTTCCTTCTTTTTTTTTTTTTTTTTTTTTTTGAGGAGGAGGAGGATCAGCCCTGAGCTAACTACTGCCAATCCTCCTCTTTTTGCCAAGGAAGACTGGCCCTGAACTAACATCCATGCCCATCTTCCTCTACTTTTATATGTGGGACACCTACCACAGCATGGCTTTTGCCAAGCTGTGCCATGTCTGCACCCAGGATCTGAACCAGCGAACCCCAGGCCGCCAAGAAGCGAAACATGTGAACTTAACCACTGCGCCACTGGGTCAGCTCATATCATCTTCCTTCTGCTTGAAGAATTTCTTTGAACATTTCTTGGAGGTCAAGTTTGCTGGCAATGAGTTCCTCAGTTTTTGTTTATCTCAGAAAGTCTTTATTTCTCCCTTTTTTCTTTCTTTCTTTCTTCTTTCTGATGAGGAAGATTAGCCCTGACTTTTCTCTTTGACTTTGATTTTCTGGAGTTTGAATATGGTATGCTTAGGTGTGGATCTGTTTTTTTTTTTGAGGAGGAGGAGGATTAGCCCGAGCTAACTGCTGCCAATCCTCCTCTTTTTGCTGAGGAAGACTGGCCCTGAGCTAACATCCATGCCCGTCTTCCTCTACTTTAGGGACACCTAACACAGCATGGCGTGCCAAGTGGTGCCACATCCGCACCCAGGATCCAAACCTGTGAACCCCGCCTGGGCGGCCAAGAAGTAGAACGTTCGCACTTAACCACTGCACCACTGGGCCGACCCCCAGATTTTTTTTTTTAAATATTTATTCTGCTTGGTGTTATCTGTGCTTCCTGGACTTATGGTTTGATGTCTACTAAATTTCTGGAGTTTCTATACAAATCACCACAAACTGGGTTGCTATTAACAAGAGAAAATTATTCTCTCTGAAATCAAGGCATCAGCAGGGCCATGCTCCCTCTGAAGGCTCTGGGAAGAATCCTTTCTTGCTTCTTCCAGCTTCTGGTGATTGCCAGCAATCTTTGCCATTCCTTGGCTTGTAGCTGCATCACTCCAATTTTTACCTCCATCTTCACATGGCCATTTTCCCTCTGTGTGTGTATGTGTCTTCACATGGACTTCTTATAGGGACAGCATTCACTGGATTTAGGGCTGACCCGATTCCAGTATGACCTCCACTTGATGAATTACATCCACCAAGACTCTAGTCCCAAATAAAGTCACATTCTGGGGTTCTGAGTGGAAATTAATTTGGGGTGGGACACTACTCAACCCAGTACAGTGTCTATAATTAGTTTTAGAAAGTCATTGGCTGATATTATTTCAACATTATTTACATGTATTAATTATAACATTATATTACTTCAATATTATATTACTTCAATATTATTTCTAACATTTCCTTTTGATTCTTTCTTATAAGTTTCCACATTTCTGCTTCCATTACCCATCTGTTCTTGCTTGTTGTCTACTTTTTCCATTACAGCCCTTAACATACTGATCATAGCTGTATTAATTCCTGTCTGATAATTCCAATATCCCTAATATCTGAGTCTGATTATGATGATTGCTTTTTCTCTTCAGACTGTTTCTTCTTGTCTTTTGGCATGCCTTGTAATTCTTTGTTGAAAGCTCGACATGTTGTGTAAGATATTAGAAACTGGTGTAAATAGGGTTTTACCATGAAGATTTCTATTAACATGGCTAGGAGTCAGGCTGGGTTTATGTTTGCTGTAGCTGTAGGTGCTAGAGGCCTGAAATTCCTCTCGTGCCCTTGTTGTTATCTCCCCTCCTGACTTTGGGCTTCCTTAAGTACTCCTCCTCAGAGAGAGTTTGCGTCTTGCACTTCCCTCAGCTGTGATCCACTGTTATTATACTGAAGCCCTGCTACAGTGTGGTGAAAAAGGAGGCGGGGTGGGGGGGGAACATTCTATAATCTGATTAAATCTCAGGTTTTTAGTGGGCCTGTGTCTTGGGGCTGGGCTATGACCTTCACAAGTGTTTCTCTTGTGGTATAGCTTTTCCTCCCAGGTCCCTACTCCCTTCCTTGGCTTCAGGGCTCCCCATCTGTTTCCTTGAAGACCTGTTGATTATGTTTTCCCCTCGTAGGTGAGACAAGAAGGCTAGAGGGCCTGTGTGGGAGCAATGCCCTTCCTCTAGCTGGAATAATGCTCTGGTAAAGTCTTTTCCCCTGGAGAGTAAACCTTTGTTATGGAGAAGGCTCCAAGTGTATTATTTCACAATGATTACTTATCTCCTTTCCCCACCAGAGCCATGAGGCAATGGATCTTCACCACGAGAACCTGGTGGGGTTCCTGTAGGCAAAGTCCCCCAGAGTGGGGTGGGGGTTATTTAAGATAGGAGTTTCTCACTCTCACACTTGTTCACATACAGCCTCCAGCAATTCATCAAAATTCCCATTTAAGTGTTCGTACAAGTTTATGGCTCCAGCATCTTCCGATCCAGGTAAGCAGATCTTGGCTATGACTCCTGGGATGTGCCCCTCTATCCAGATTCGGGTGTGATAGGTTGCTATGTGACCTCAGTTCTCCAATGGTCCAAGAAAGTCACTGAATTTCAGTTTTCCCAGCATTTGCTTGCCTTAAGGGTGTTTGGAATGATGACTTCCAAGCTCTTGACATGCCAGTGCTGAAACCAGAAATCCTTTTGGAATATATTTAATAATTTATTCCTACTCTCAATTTCTTTTTGTTTATTTATAATAGCAGATTTTAAAATCTTTATAAATATAAAATAACTCTTTAAAATTTTCTTCGCATATTTGGTCCTGTTCTTTTGGATATCAATGCATACCAAGGTTTATTGTTGTTTTTGTACTTCCCAGTATTTTAACTTTTTTAAAGATTTTATTTTTCCTTTTTCTCCCCAAAGCCCCCAGGGACATAGTTGTGTATTTTTAGTTGTGAGTCCTTCTGGTTGTGGCATGTGGGACACCACCTCAGCATGGCTTGATGAGCAGTGCCATGTCCATGCCCAGGATCCAAACTGGCGAAACCCTGGGCGGCAGAAGCGGAGCGCGCGAACTTAACCACTTGGCCACCGGGCCAGCCCCCTCCCAGCATCTCTATGAAGCAGATATTAGCTGTGTGACCTTAGGAAAGTTACATATCCTTTTCGTGCTCCAGTTTTCTCATTGGTGCTATAGAGTATGAATAGCGCTTGTCTTTTTGATTATTATGGAGATTAAATGAGATAATGTATCCATGACAGCTTAGCACAGTAAATAGTTGGCACAAAAAGTATTCTCAGTAAATGTCCACTTCTTATTAACACGTTTGTTGTCCATCTCATTCTCCAGATAGAAAAAATGAAGTAAAAATGTTTTTTAAAAACAGAATTCTCACTTCTGGGATTTTTGTTTTAGAATTTTCTGCACTTTGACCTGCAGCTGTGGTAGAGATGTAGGAGATACAGGCCCGACCACACTGGAGCTTAGCCAGGTGACGTGCCATCTTAAGGGTGTGCTAGGGCCAAAGTTCACTAAATTAGTTCCTCTGAGCTCTCGCGTCCCTTCCCACTGGCCGGCAGCGTAACACAGCACAGACAACTGCTTCAGATCAATCCAACAAGAAAGAGGCCCCTGGAGAAAGGCAGTAAGTATTCTTCTTTGCTAGTCTCTTGCCAAATTCTGAAATTTAAAAAAAGAAGCAGCTTTTTAGTCTTAATGATAAAAACGTTATATTTTAAAAGATTTCAATGATTTACTTCATTTTCCTAGGAAGTCATTCTCTCTTTTTCAATTTTGCTAGTATTGTATGGTACTGAGGTATTGGTGGTGGACGGAAGACAGGGTGAGCAATTTCGAAATAGGTCTTGTGTGATTCAGAACTGCATAATTTGTAAGCTCATTTCGAAAACTCCATTTGCAGCAGGGGCCAAGGCTGGAAGTTCTGACAATGCCTTAGGGGAGCCTTCTCCCTGGCACCCTGTGGCATTGAATGATGATGAACACCACTGCAAACCAGGGCACAGCTCAAGAAATTCAACTCTAAAGGATGCCTGAATCTTACAAAGTCTTTACATGAACTTTTAATAAGCAGGTTTTCTCCATTTACATGTAGAAGAGAGAAGAAACCTAGTCTCTATGTCATAATTTCTTAGCTTCTTTGTTACATTCAATTCTTTGAGTCTAGTTCACTTTTTATAATCATATCATGGCCTTTCTCTTGAAATTATGGTAAATTTTCACGCACACATAAATGTTTTCATGTTTAACACATTTATGCTATTAGTAGGACACTTGATAGGATAGTAAAGTTTTGTCTAGTCCAGCTGCTAGTATTTTCCAACCTACTAGTTTATCAGACTGATGGTTCTGTAGGTTATATTCTATAACCTCTTTATTGTTTCCATGAATGCATAGCATCTTTAATTTGGACAAATTGTTTTTATAATCCAATGGCATTTGTGATCATCTTTGAAGCTTGCTAAATACATTTGTAACCATCGTCTCATTTGATCCTTATAACAACATGTGAATGAGGGAGGGCAAGCAGCTGCTGCTAGAATTCTGATGTCACTGAATCTGCATGCTTGTCTAGAACAGTGGTGTAGCAAAGCAGTCTTCCGGGAGGAGTTTTTACACAAGGGTCTGATGTTTCCTAGTGACATGCACAGAGGGTTTTGCATTCTGTGTCCTTAGGAATTTCACTCTCAAAGAGGAAAAGACTAGTTTTGCCCCTAAGGATGGCTGGATGTAGGGTGCCCCAGAAAGCAGGAACTGACCTTGAACTAGGAGAGAAAAGTGACATTAGTCACCATTTTAGGAAGGTCTTTCCTAATTAAAAGCAGTTCCTAGTACAGAGCAATTCCCTCAGTCAGTGGTTAGCATTGTACATTCTTTTAATTTCTTTAAAGCACTCTCTGATATTTTTGGTTGTTGTTATTTACTTTCTGAGCATTTGTCTTGCTCCTGGAGAATTCATGATTTGTTAGAGCAGGACCTGATCTTGTTTGGTTAGCACTGAATCCACAGCACCTAGCATAATACCTGACAAACAGTAGGAGCTCCATAAATGTTTCTCCCTTGACATTAGTTCCAGGTCTGATATGAATAAACTATGCTGGTCATCTAAGAGTGTCTTAGTCCATTCAGGATGATATAACAAAAATATCATAGGCTGGGTGCCTTAAACAACAAACATTTATTTCACTCAGTTCTGGAGGTGGCGAAGACCAAGATCAAGGCGCCAGCTGATCTGATGAGAACCTGCTGCATGGTTCACAGATAGTGGTCTTGCTGTATTCTCACATAGCAGAAGGAGTGAGAGAGCTCTCTGGAGTCTTTTTAATGTCCTTGTAAGGTCATGAGGGTTCCATCCTCATGACCTAATCACCTCCCAGAGCCCCACATCCTAATCCTCTCACCATAGAGGTTCGGATTTTAACATAGGAATTTTGAGTGGACATGAACATTCAGTCTATTACAGGAAGCTTGTTCTAATTCCTATATAAGTTACTATACCTCTGCATATGACAGAAGGTGAACTTGAACCAACTGGAGCAAGATAAAATTCATAAACTTTATAGGAAAGATCCTAGCATGAATCAAAATTAGAAGAACGAAAGAAGTGAACAATAGAAACTAGGGTGGCTCAGCTGACCCCTCAGGCTGGAATAGCGGCCTCAGATGCCCTCAGAACCTTTCTTAGCCTCTTTCTGCATGTCTACCTCATTGTCTCGGGTTGGGTGGCACCACAAACTTGTATTCATCGCTGAAAGCAGTTCCTAGGCTTAAATTCTCACAAAGGAGTCCTGAGGAAAGAAAGGGCTATTCCTCCCAGCTATACCTGTCTCCAAAGAGGTGGACTGTGGAAGAAAAGGGCCATAAACCAACGTGGTAGGGAGACCTGTTCATATAGAGAATGGAGAGCAATTTCCAGAAGATGAGAAGAATGCTGGACCTAAAGAAAAATGTTTACTTAGCAACTGAACTCAGTTTCAAATAACAGAAAACAACAAAATTGTGGCATAAAAATAAAGGTTTCATTTGTCTCACACAATGAGAAACCCAGAGGTAGGCAATCAAGGGATCTTGGGGAACTTTCTAGTCACTTCTAGAACCAAAACCACTTCCTTATTTCTTCTGAGCTGTCCTTAGTATATATTTGTCACTCTTGGTCACAAAATGGCTGCTCCAACCTCTAACATCATGCCCACGTTCTAGGTCATTCCAGTCACAGATGTACTATGACATCTGATTTAGATCACCACTACATTGTTTTGTTTAGGCCACATAGGCAGTGTCACCAAGTAGTTGCAGCCTTGATGTTTGACAGTACATAACCCAAGGAAACTAGGGCATGGGGAGAAGTATATGAATTTGTATCAGTCAGAATGAAACAAGGTTGTGTCAGTGCACCTGTCTGTACATATTTGAGAGTAGTCACATTTGAAGCTGCTTTTGATGGCATCAGGCACAGCAGAATAGTTTGGGGCCCGCCAGGTCCACGTGAGTTTTCCTGTTTTCATAGCACATAGATGGGGATCATGAGCCAACAGTGGGTCAGATTTCTAGCTGCACTGCTTTCCCAGACTGTGGTGCTGGATCTAGAAGACAAGGAGAGCATGAATTGTTTCCCACTGCACCCTTAGCACCTCCACAGGTCGAAGTTGTTTCCTCTCTGAATGCTGGATTGTTGTTCTCCTTCCATAGCCATGAAATTGGTGTGTCCCCCCTGGTAGATATAACTTCACCTTTTTAAGCTCTGACTTGGAGCTAGATCTTCTGTCTAGAAGGGTGAAGTGAACGCGAGACAAGGCATTTTAACAAAACTTAAAGAGACCCACCATGTCCCCAATTTTGACACATGTGGGCTATGTAGGGGAGCTCAGTTAGCAATGTACTAAACCAAGTGGTCATCATCTTAATGATCTGGGACCTTGTCAATCCCAAGAGATATTCTGGGTGGCTGAACCAGAATTAAGTCTGAATTCCCTATACCCAGTTTTGTCTGGGCTGCCATTTAGAGTGACAACTAGAATGGCCCAGGGTTGTCGTAAGGGAAAGAAAGACTCAACATGCCTAGGATGGGTCAGGGTTGGATGCTATGCACGCAGGGGGTTTGCATGGCAGTGAGGAACACTGAGCTTGGAGAATCTCCTGCTTTTATAACAAGCAGCAAGTAAACCTACTCTTCGTGTTGGAGGCAGACATTTCATCCCTCAAAATTTGCTTGTTGGAAATATAACCCTGAGAAATGGCCAGGGTAAAGAGTGGTCAGGCTATTTCATTCTTGGCCTACTCTGCATCATCTATAGGAGCACGAGAGATCATGGAAGAGAGTCTCTCCCAATAGAACTATAGGAAACAATCCTCTGAAATGCATTACTGTCTTGGCTAATAGGAAGCATGTCCTAACATTACTCCTTGAGAAGAAGACTCCCCAAGAAAAGTTTATATTTGGTCTTGATGTGCACAATAATTAGGCTTCTCCCTAACAACTGTAAATATGGAATTGGACCCTTTTTCTTTCTTCTTGGCTGCTAGAGAGGGAAGAAAAGATTGAAATCAAACAGGCACAATCTCTGCCACAAGGAGGTCTTCAACAAATAATGTTAATGAAGGATACAGAACTGTGAAGTGGGATGAGCATTTGGGCAACTCACGACTGGTTCCATTTTATTCCCCTGCTCTTTTATCCCTTTATCTCATTTTTCTTACCTAAACTTAAAGTTGTATCAAAGATCCATGCCTTTTATTTTTATTTTTAATTTCTTTTTTGTGTGTGAGGCCTTGAGCTAACATCTGTGCCAATCTTCCTTCATTTTATATGGGATGCCACCACAGCATGGCTTGATGAGTAGTGCTAGGTCTGTGCCTGGGATCTGAACCTGTGACCCACCTGCCACTGAAGCAGAGCATGCAGACTTAACCACTATGCCACCAGGCTGGCTCCTCACACCTTTTATTTTTAATAAACTGGAATTCAAATCCAGGTTTTCAAATTCCAGTGCTCTATATTGTGTCTAGTTCTATTGTCTTTGAAGTTGAAGAATAGCTGGTCAATAATTTTAACTTAAAAAATTCATGAGGAAAATTATTCAATCCCCCATCATCTGTCTTGTCTTCTATCACTACCCTGTTGGTTTTGTCTCCAGTGGTTGTCAGTTTTGTCATTTTTCTGTGTACTCCAGACTCTCTCATGTTTTGTACACATAGACTCAGACCCTCTGATGATAATGTGAAGATTTCTTCTTACCTTTTTCAAGCCAGTTCAACATGCTCAGACCTTTCAGCTGTGTATATTACTGGATAACCATCTTAAAGCTCTTCTTTTTTTTCTACAAACAACCACACTCAGTTATGTTCACTGTCCTTCATCCAGCTTTGGATAGATCATCTCACTATTTCTTTCATTTCTTTTTGGAATGAAAAATTTGTGAGGCTTTAGATATTGTAATTTCCAGCTATAGGAAGGCAGAAAAGTACATCATGGGCTCTAGCTATGTCCAGGTAAACACTCAGCATGCAGAAGCTGCCTATAGAAATAAAACATTTTTTATTGTATAAATGCTTGATCATTTACTTGTTTATGCAACAATAAAAGTAGCTGAAAAATTAATGGACATATTGCACAAAGAGGCAGTTAAAATAACCAGAAGTAGTATGACCAAATTCGACCACTGGGATAGTGATCCAACTGACTACTCTGTCCTGGAGCAAAGTTACCTGGAGAGTAGCCATTTTGAGTATGCAAAATAGTTTAGTTTAGAGTGCAATAATTTAACATATTCTTTTTTTAAATCAACCTATAAATGAAATTCTAAACTTGTTTAAGTGCATCAGCATCAATGAGAAGGTGGGGGTGCAGGCATTGAAGCCCCGGACACCTAGAGATTGAAATTTTATTTACTCCTTCAAATAATTTACTGGAATTTAAATAAGAGGACAATTTTAGTGATTTTTTGAAGCTACTGTCTTTGCTTTATGTGCTTTTGTCAGTCTTTCATTTTGTTCGTTCTTTCACTTGCCCACCATATTTCACATATCATACAATGCAATTAGCAATATAGTACCAAAAATCTGAAAGAAGTAACAGAAACAGGAGTCATCATGAGTGCGTAGACCCAAATACCTAAGCCTCACTGGGACTCAAGCTTAAAACATTATTGCCTTGCTTGACAATTATTTTTGTTACCAATTCTAAGCCAGAAAAATATATCAGTCATTACCCTTTTCCTTACAAATAAAGTCAATGTATCTCATTGTATGTAAACCTCTATATATTTATAATACAAATTTTGTGGCAATAGAGAACACAGAGAACATTGTGAAAGCTAAGCCTGAAAGAAATCCACATACGAAAAAAACTATTACTACATAGTTAAATCCCCTCACCTTGTATACTCATTATTTAAAATTAAAGGACAGAAGTCAAATTGAAAAGTACTAAATTAAGAGACAAGATGTGGGGACCACAAGTTGCTTCACTTGAATAGAACCAATCTTGTTCTCTCTGGTTATTCTCCCAGGAAAGGAAAATTTACCAATCAGAGTAATAAACACAGTTCAGTAATATGAACAATGCAGTGTGGTTTTGGTTGTGTAAAGTACCTGGGTTGTACACGTTATTTCCCCTTTTCAAAACTATGGCTGAAATATTAAAAAAAAAAATCATCCTAAATACTTACCAAAATGAGAAAGTTTCAAAAAATTAGGATTCACTTTTAAATGTATACGCTGCCTCACATTTCAGTCAGCTTTGGCAACAAAACCAGTGTTGGCAGTTTTACCAACTGTTTTTAACCAGTTCAGCTCGATCTGGCTCTCAGCTGTTAATATAGTACTACCGAGCCTTAATTTGTAGAACCACAGGGGAAGGTTTAAATAAAAGAACACTCGATTTCATAGTAGTTTTTAAATGAAAACATATGTATCTGTAATAGGGCTTTAAAAGTTTTTTTCAATAAGAACTTAATGTGTGGCATCTGTTAGGTATAGGGTGTCTTTTTCAGTTTTTCTGAAGAGGTACATTAGACCCAGTAAAATTAATAGTTTGGATGTCAGTATCTCAGGAGTTATCAGGATTAAGAGCGTCCAAAGAAGAAAGATTGTTGTCAATTATTTTTCCTTACACAGATAATCCCTTATATTGTATTTAGGGAGAGAAGCAGAGAAAAAGAAGACAAGCTCAAAATACTTTCTCAAAGCTGGTTGACTCGGAGAAGCTCACTTTTAAAATTTGAGATGCACATTATGTTTGGTGAGACAGGTAAAAATAGACATGGGATAAACCACTCATATACCTGGGATTCTTATCAAATATTTTAAGGTTCCTTTGAGTGGTCTCAGTGTTTGAGTCCATAATTACTGAACTTAAATCATCCTTTTATAATACACTCTTGTGAATAGAGTGTGGGTTGACAAACTACCCTAATTTTTTTAAAAAATGGAGAATTCATCGTCATTAAGATGACATGACATATTTGGTCTTTTGCATCACCTAAATTTCTCTCCACTTCTCAGGTCACAGCTTTTAATGTTTATTATTATTCCTCTCTACCTTCTTTAGGATTCCCGAGCACTCTGTCTCTGCTATTGTTAACATACATAACCAAATAAATCCAAAATAACCTTTGTGCAAATCAACTAAGGTGAAATATTATATACTCCTAATATTTACTAGCATTCTCTCAATATCTCCAAATAGGTTAGGGTGATTGAGATCGTCTCAAAACCTTTTAGAGAATCTTGAATACCTTGGGCAGATGTAAAACCCTCTTCCATCAATAATATTTCTAGTTGTCTCAGGATGCAGCTAGAATATGGGGATGCAGATTGATACAAATCCCAGTTGATATGCCTTTACTTTTGCCCATATTTTGAGAGCTATATATAGTATATATCTGTCCGTGAATATATGTCTGTATATACGTCTCATTATATATATTGAAAGGTAGCACAGCAAAGTGGTTAAGAGTCTTAAAGCTAGATTACTTTTGCTTGAGTCCAGGCTCCATCACCTGCTCACTGTATAACCTTGGACAAGTTCTATGACCTCTCTGTGCCTCAGTTTTCTTATCTGTAAAATAATATAATAAACTTATGTACTTCGTGGGATGGTTGTGAGGAATAAAGGAGTTTATACACATAAAGCACTTAAGAACAATACCTGTAAAGTTGCAGGGACTCGAAAACTTGAGTAATTATTATTATTATATACATCCTATGGATATATACATATGTCAATATGATATATAATTCTTAGCCTACAAAATAAGACAATTTCATATATATTGCTAAGTATCTTTTATATTTGATATATAGTATATATGCATGCTCTGTATATGGCACATTTAGATCTTCTCGGAAATTTCACATTTCTCTAATGACTGACGTGAATGAGAGTACCCACATAGCTCATACAGTCTGGACTGTACATAGTATAAATTTGGTGTTTTAAATCTAGCCATTTAATGAAATAATATTTCTTGTTGAAAACTGGCCCTAACACAAAGTGTAAGTGGCACGAAGGTGGAAGAGCACAGGCTCAAAGCTGGAGCAGGCTGGATTCACATCCCAGCACAACCACATAGAAGCTGTATGATTTTGGGCAAGTCATCTAACCTTTCTGAGCTTTACTTTTTTCATCTGCAAGACAGGGAGGTAAACATTTCTTGCAAGTTTGTGGTGAAAAGTAGAGATGAAATACATTTAAAAAAGTGCTTGGCCAAGAGCCTGGTACCTAGTAAATGCTCGATAAATAGAAACACTGATCTTTCATGTATCAGTCCCACTTCAAATGTGGGTATTTTTTTAAGCCCAACACAAACAAACATCCCACTGGAAGTTTTTGATCAGCTGTGCTGTTGCTATATAATGATCCTGCGTTAGTCTTGAGGACATGTGGTTTCAATAACCATAATGGTTGGAAGTTCTGCTGCCTGTAGGAGCAAAAAGGAGGAGGTTGGTGTAATTCAAGTTTCACCAACATCTCACCAGGTAGCTTGCAATTGTGCCTCTGCTCTCCCTCTGCCCAGCCTGGCCTCTGCTGCCAGTAGGAAGCCTGCTCACCCCAGACGCTGACACTGAAGAAGCAGTAGAAGCTGAAACCTTGAGGAGGTGGCACCGCTCTGCTTGGTGGGGTTAAGCCAATCAGGCACATTTATCACCCACTGGTCAGAGACCCAGGCGGAAAGGACTCACTCTATCCCTTTATTATTACTGAGTATCATCTGAAAGAAACGGGTTAAAACCTCGGGGAAGGTCACTGTTAACAGCAATCTCTTTTCAAACGTTCTGTATTTTCAAATAACTGGTAGTGAGGAGCCCTTTTTTTTGTAGTTGGGCCTGATTTGCCTCCTGCACATTATATAAGGACCTGGGCCTGACACAGTAATAACTAATTGTGAAAAGCAACTCCAGATGGATTATGAGAATAAATCAATGAAGGTATGCTAAGAACTCTTGAGAATCCAAATAACACTTAAATTCAAAGTACAGTACACTTATTGATGAATTCTTATGAATTCTTACATTCTTAGTACGCAAATGGCTCTGCTTTGAAGCTTGCATGACACAGGAACTGTAAGGAAAAGTAACATACAGGAAAGAAGTTTCATGCACACATGCAGAGAATTTTTTCACACAGTGAGGCCACAAGGATCCAGCAATTTGAATATTATTATTATCCTGGTCTCTCTCATTAAATAGTTAAGAAAACACAGTAAAATTGTTTAAAGATACACATTTAGAATGCCATATCCAGAGCTAGATCCAAGCCGGCAAATGATTACACTGCTTATAAATTCCAGGCAGATGATAATTTAAAATTCCCATGAAAGCCCTGAGTTTATTTGATTGTTCTCTTAATTACTGGGCTCTATGCTATCAAATATTTGTGGAAGAGGAAGCTTGTCTTTGTGGCAGTGGATAATAACTGTGCTTACACTTTGAAATTTTTGCTTTGAGTTATTAAGATTTGCATTTCTCACTTTTGTTCCAAGGAAAGGTGTTTAGCCATTTTTAGAAAGCAAATACCAAAGAATCAATCAGCAAACACCCCGGAAAGTTTCCACTCCAGACAAGTGCAAAATCTCACGTATTAGCAATACACCTCCAGAAACAAGTCTACAAAGAGTGGAGAGGGGGAGATAGGATGTATCACTTTTTCAGGTGAATATATTGTGATTGGTATGTGTTTCATGCCTTAAGAAACTATATTTGCTTACTAGCTAATGTTTAGAAACCGGTCAGAAAAAGTCTGAGACAGATCGCACAGACAGGCAAGCCCTGAGCCTACCTCCCATGCTGCTTCAGTGCCCTGCTCTTCCAGGCGCGTGAAGAATAAACAGACTGTGGTCATTGATCTCCTGGTGGTGATGTTGCACTCTGGGAAATGCTGGGGGTGCCCAGGGACGCGCCTCAGTCAATAGATGCGCGTCTGAAGAAAATCACCGAGATGAGGGAAGAGAACATGCAAATCGGCGTAAAGCTAGAGAAGAAAGAGGGAACGGCGAGAAAAAGAAACATGTTGCTCCGTGTTGTTTCTTTTAGTCCCCTTCTTCATCACTCTCCTCTAGCCCCGCTGCCTCCCTCGTGACACCTCTCTCCTCGCCTCCTTTTGGACTCCACTTCTAGGAAGATCAGTCAAGATCCCCGCCGCTCCACCCTCGTTTGAGATTTAATAGGATTTTTTCTCCCCCTAGCAAACCGGCAGCTGTTTTAAGTCAATGAAAGTAAGATTGGAAAAGATAAGCGCTGGTGCAGCCCAGGAGCTGTCAGAGCACACACTTAAATCAGCCCCACAGCTTCTGCTCAGGGCATTACCTACGGAGTTTCTTCCGATGGTGATGGAACTCTGAGGGTCTCTCCCTTGCCTTCACGCGCCGACTCAAGGGACGCACAGAAGGAGTCGAAACCCAGCGCCGAGCCTTTTTCCCCCTAAACAGCATTGCTTGGTTTTTGGGCATTGGGTTTTTTGGCTTCACCCACACGAAACAAAACCAGTTCAACCACCCTGGAGGCAGAGATGAGAGCATCCCAAAACTTTTCTTCCCCCCTCCCCAGGAGTAGGTGGGTGCAAAGTGCCGGCGGCGGGGACCCGCAGGCGCGGAGCCGGTCTCGGGGAGGCAGTGGTCGCTTTAAAAAGCGAACCCCTTGCTGCTCCAGCCTTCGCGCTGGGCAGACGGCGGCTCGCCTCCCAGAAGGTTCCGCGGACACCCGCAGACCCCCGCGCGCGCCCTCTGTGCGAGCTTTACTCTGTGCAAACAGGGGTGGGGGGTAAGAAGGGGCCCAGGTAATGGTTACAGGGCAGCGGGTGAGGTTCCAGCGCAGGGAAGAAGTTGACAAAGGGGACTTGACTAAACATGAATGCGTATTTATAGACGCGAGCTCCGTCGAGATCTAGAGATATCCCACTCTCCCTGCCTCCTTCCCTTCCTGCCATTTCATTTTATCGCTCCTTTAAGTGGAGGGCAGATTTCTTTCTTTTCTTTCTTTCTTTTTTTTTTTTTTTTTTTTTTTAACATTCCTGCACGGTGTGGGTAATCAACGCGTTATTTACAATCTAGTTACTCTGCAGCAGACGGGGAAGCAAACTCTGGGGCTCCTTCCCTTCGGATGGACACAGAGGGCAGCCGGGCGGCGAGCTGCAGGAAGGAGGTCAGGGTGGGTTTGCGGGAGCTCAGGGGCGACCTGGAGGGAGCCGGAGCCCCCGGCACCGCCCCCGCGCCCGCCCCCGCCTCCGCCGCACCCCCCGGGGCGGGCGCCGGGCCGCGGTGACCGCCGGCTGGTGCGCTGCCCTCGCCTCCCCCATTGTTCCTACTGTCTTTTTGCCTTTTGTTATTTGCACTCGCATTGTGTTGTTTGTCTCTGAAGCCGCCTCATGACCAGCAAAGGGATTTCACCTCGTCCTTGAGAGCCACACGGGGAGCGCGAGCGAGCGAGAGACGGGGGGAGAGGGACACGCGCGCGCGCACACACACAGACACACACACACACAGACACACACACACACACAGAGTGAAAAAGGCGAGCCACCAAAACCCATCTCCAGTCTCCTCCCGGGGGCCCCCAGCCCGCCACTGTGCCACTTTGCATCCCACGCCAGAGGAGACATTAAGGAGACCCGGTAAGGTGCGTGAATCTCAGCGTTTTAACTTTGTTGTTCGTCCCGATGTTGTTGTGGGCAGACCTCCAAGGCGCAGAGCTCCCCTCTGCCGCTCGCCGGGCCCGCCACTCAGCACTCGTTCCCGGCTCCAGCTGGAGAGCCGGCTGAGGAGGGAGGGGGCCGCCACCGGAGTTTCCTCAAGTACAGAGGGAGGGGGACTGGGCTGGGGGTGAGGGAGAGGCGGGAGGCGGCTCGGGACTAGAAGTGGCCCTGTCATCCTCGGGGGGCGGCTGGCCGGGGCGACTCGAGTGCGGGCTTGGACCCACTTCAGGCAGTGAGATAACTTTATATTTTTGTTGGGGAGCCTGCGTGCTGTTGCCGGTATTGTTTTGTAAGTGGTGGCGGTGGAGGTGGTGATGAGAGCTGAGGGCAGGAGTGCAGCGAAAATCCTAGGCTCGTCTGTGCATCTCGGCTAACGCCAAACGACAGACCCCAAAAGTTGGACAAAGCTCCTTGCCCTGCCTAGAATATAAACGCGACCCCCAGCCCACCCCACGAGAGTAATATTCCCCCTTTTCTTCTTTTTGTTTCGCTTTCTGCAATCCCTCTCCTACCACTCCCCCTCCCTCCCGCCCGGAATTTCGGAAACAAGTCTCATCCTTCAGGATTCTAGGGATTTCAGAGACCGGAAGCTTTAATTTTAATTGCAGCGACTTTTCCCCCACCCCACTCAGTGTACAAAGTGAAGACCACTCACGTGTTGTGTCACTTGAAGCGCGGGTTTGGGTATTCTTGCTTGCACTTTGGGGCTACAGTAATAAGCAAGGAAAAGAGGTTGTACGAGTTGGACTCAAATTGGATTTGGAAATGTTTGCGCTTGATAGCAGCAGTTTCTTGAGTATTGATCTGCTGGCATCGGATGCACACGAAACACTGTTGACGTATTTTAATAGTAATTTTCCTTACACTTTGCAAAGCGAATACATTAATAAATAGATTGACCCTGGTGAATATCTGAAGACGCTGGCCTCTGACTAAATTCAGAGTGCGCAGAATGTGAATTCATTTTAATGTCTTCCCTTCTTAACTAAAGCAGGTCAAAATGAGGAATTCTGTGAACATGCAGAGCGATATTCTCAGTGTCAGCCAGCCCAGGCACTCTGGGTGGCAGTCAACTGTACCTCTTAGAAAAGTTTAGGGATTTGTTCTCTCCCAGTAGAGATCCTCACAATATCCAGATAGCCAAAGTATTTTGTCAAAAAAGGCATGAGCCGATTTCCCCGGAGACTGCCTTCAGGCTCAGCCCATTTCTGTCCTGACGGGCAAGACCAAGGGAGATCTGTGGGATTTTGGGTAATAACTGTGGGAATCTGCAAACGGACTAGACAGAGTGATTTGTTTCCTTGCTGCTCATAAATAATGGCCCCTCGTATCCTTAAAAAAAAAACAAAAACACACAAACAAAACAGGCCAATGAAGTAGGCGCGTGGGAGATTTGTAGGCAATGGACATTTCAATCAGAAGAACCAGAGCAGAGTTTTTGATCAGGAATACAGGAGTGAGGCCCGATTGCCAAGACTGATTAGGTTAAGGGCCAGATGGTTTTAAAGTATACGGAAATGTTTTTTAAGTTTGACTTTTATAGAATTTAAAAGGAGGACGATTTCTTAGAGTCTTTACAGAACTGCTGAATTTTGATCTGTCTAATTTTGAAGGAATTCAGCTGTATGTGAACTGCTGTTAGCTCTGATAGGGAAGGAATCTGGTTTCAAACGCAGATACATGGGACAAAGTTTCTGGGGGTGCTTCTTCCTGATTTAAATATAGCTCAGAGGCTAAAGCCTAGATAAATTCAGCCACGATGATTTAAAATCATAAGTACTTAGACTGAAAGTTCTCTTAGGCATTGTGCAAAGTTTTCCTGCAAATTATGTCATCAGCTGTTTATTCCTCAGAACTATACGAGATAAAAATCATAGCATCACTTAAACTGATGCAATACAGCCTTAAATCCCTAAACTGGTAGGGATTGCTTTTGTTTGCCTAAAAGGTAGATCTTTCATCACATGAGTTGTTTAAAAACATTTAATTGTGGGGGTGGTAAGGGATGTGCATAATTATTTGGTTATTTGTGTTAATTATATAGTAGCATACTCGCTTGAAATTCTTTCTTTTTTTCCCTCTCTTTCCAGTGGTCTTCTAACAACCTAGTACATGAAGAATTAACAGAGTTTTTTGTTTGTTTGTGGGTTTTAAAAAATCTCTTTTTGTAGCCTTTTGGAATGGACAGTATTGAACCAGTCTAACATAGACTTGAAAGAGTAAACTCTTAATACAGGAAAAAATAGCTACAACTCTTAAGACAGAAACCCTGTATTAGTTTTGTTGTTGAGCTCAAACAGTTCTGGTTGAATGGCATGTTATATACAGGATTCAAAACTCTCAAACTTATTTGGTAAATAACCAGGCATTTGAGATCCAGTGGTTATTTCAAGTTAACTTAGTTCTATACATGTAAATGCACATCCTGTTTAGACTGACACATGGTTTTGTAAAAGAAGAAAATGAGTATACGCTTATAAAGATGTTATCTGTGGAGTGTGTGAAGTAAATAGTAAATAACAAGAGTGAAATTTATACTCAGGTATGACAGCTTTTTTTTTGTCCTTGTTCAGGGGAAGGCATGAGCTATAGGGACAGTTTAAAATTTCATTTTCCAGTTAAAAGAACGATTTTGAATGCTCGAATAACTTTTTTTCTTACAAAGCAAATGAAAAATATGATATAATGGTTAAAAGAATATACTGCCTTCTTGAAAAAACTCCATTCTTTTACTGAGTGATAGGCAATCATTGTTTTGAAAGCATGAACAGATGATATAAAGAAGGAATATACCAGGCAGGAGAAAACTTGTTTTTAGTAATCTAAAATACACTGGATTTCAAATAACTTAGAGCTTTAATGTTGAACATTATTTAGATTTCCATCAGGTAAAACTGTTGAATATGATTGATCGGCATAACCTGGGTGATTCATCCAATATCTAATCACTCCAGTGGTAGAAAATGCTATAATTAGAGTTTTGAGAGCAACCTGGAAAACTTATTCGTCTAGGCCTGAAGTCAATGCATTCCCTCACACACCCATCACAATTTTTTAGCCTGAGAAATGTAGATTTATTTTAAAGGCGAAGAAAGTGCTTGGCTGTTTCAAATACACTATATCCTGAACTTAGATTTGTAGATAGTTAATAAAATAAAAGTCCAATTTTGTTCCAAACATTGTTTTAAAACACCCATTTGTAAATTGTCTACATTTGGTTTTCATATGTTAATGATTTGGGATCTGAAACTTCTTTCAGAAAGGCATTTTGGTTTATCTTAAAAAACACCACACAAAACTGTCTAAACAACTCTGTAAATAAACTGTTCCAAATGCCTCAATTTGATGAATGAATTAAAGAATTATAGTTCTTAATCCAATTATGATCAGTCCTGTTCTTCCATTTCCCATTTGGGGGATCTTGGGGGAATGGTAAATGATTCTCAAATGTGAGTGGGGTCTTTCCTGTTTATTTTCCGTGTGTGATGTAAGATAAATAATTACTCATACCTAACATTTAGGACAAGCATTTTAGATGTAGAGAAGTTGTTTAATGATCTTGAGTTAAACTAAGAGTTCATTTGCATGTGAAGTTGCTCTTAATGGAAGAGTAAAATGAAAATTTTAAGAATGGGAAGAAAGGACCTAACCTTTTGCTTAAAAATAGTGAATTTTTATATTTAAAAGGGGAGAATAGAGCCCTTACAGCTTAGTAGTAGGGTGGACCCTTAGGCAGTTTTAGTCACTTTCAGCTGGGACATATTGGGACATTTCTGTGGTACTATTTAATAAACTTTACTATATTCAATTTCCTTGTCTTTCACATTAAGGATAATATGCTTTTTGGGTTGTTTCTCCAAACTCCTACCCTTTTGGCTGTTTACATGGGTACTTGTGAATGCTGTCCTGATTGGGGCCTGCACTTTCGGATGGGCCTTTGATGACAGCCCAGTTTACTTTGAAGAACCCTTCCAAATTCCTGCCCCATTTGCCCAGTTTAACCTCTGGCTCATAAACTCATTAATTCAAAGATGTTAATAGCTCATTATGGTTTAATTCTCTAACTAGATGTTGTTGTTGTTATTATTATTACTGTAGTTTATTATGACCATCTAATTCCTTAGAGAAAGACTTCTGGAGATGAAAGTGTCAGGTGGAGCTGCCAGGAAGAAATAGGGATTTTTTTCAGTAACATTCAAATCGTACCTTATAGAGAAGTAATCACTCTGCTTACAGGAAAGAATGACATTCAGTTGGGGCAGCATGTTGATAAAATTATGGGGAAATGAGTATGTTTAAAGAATACGTTAAATAACCACCCTTACAAATTGAGCCTTGGGGCTGGCATGGTTGCGTAGTGGTTAAGTTCGCGTGCTCTGCTTCTGCGGCCTGGGGTTCACGGGTTCAGCTCCCAGGCGCAGGCCTACACTGCTCATCAAGCCATGCTGTGGCGGCATCCCACATACAAAATAGAGGAAGATGGGCAAAGATGTTAGCTCAGCGACAATCTTCCTAAAGCAAAAAGAGGAGGATTGGCAACAGATGTTGGCTCAGGACCAATCTTCCTCACCCTCCCCCCCAAAAAGGAAAACATGGATAAAAATTTAGCCTTAAAAGAAAACACCCAGGAAAACAAAAATGTGTCTCCAGGACTGGTGGTGGTGGTGGTGGTGATGGTGGTATTGAATTCTACAGGTACAGGTCCATTCATTCTTTATTGCTTAAAGTTCATTATAAGTTAAAAACCAAAAATCTCCTGGTTTTTGATGCTTTGATGCTGGATTACTTGCCATTTGGTTACTCCAGGGTTATATGCCATCACATGTCCAAGGGGAACAAATAGTCAAGGGGATGGGAGGACTCTGGTTTGACCTCCAGTTGGCATTCCCTGGAGGTCAGGTATTGTGTCATCACGGTAGCACCGATTAAACTCTTGGAGGTCTGGAATTCAGGAAGGAACCGGGGTGTGAAAGAGGCGATCCCACCAGCTTTTGGAGCTTCTTAGTTTAGATCTTTATCATTCTTCCAAGACTTCCCTTGGTGTTCTGAACATTCAGTGCTCTGTAGCTTTTCTCAACCTCTGAAGCTAGAGCTTATAATGCTTTTTCTTATAGGGATATTGCATGGATTACACTAGATATTGTATGTCAAATTCCTACCATAGGGTCTGTCATGAACTAGGTGCTCAATAAATGTGAGCTATGCTCTTCTCTCCCTCTAATTTTTGATCATTACTAATGTTTGGAGCTTTATTTTGTACTTGCTTTGAACTTATTTGAGTCCAAGAAGAAAAATATATCACTTTCTTGAGGCTGAGATCAACACTTTAAAATAGTGATTCAGTTAACGTCTATATTATGATCTCTGACAATGTGGTTTTATTCAGATGCTGTATTTGGTGCAAGTGTGAATTCTATCTTTTATTCATATAAAGTTCCTTCAGTAATTAACATTTTATCCTACACAGTAGGTAAAGGCAAACAAAACGTTTAGGACCTAACTGTAGATCTCGCTTCCTGTTAACCTTTTTGATTTCCCGTTACAGATGGAAACTTTTGAAAATTTATTGTGATTTTATCCATTGGTAGACATCCACTTCTGGGTTATATAAAGTTATAGTACATGTGGACAGAGAGAAATTCCACTTGGAAAAAGAAATAAATCTGACTTTTCAGTGTTTTGCTTTATGGAGTCAACAGTTCCTTCAAAGAGAATCTCATAGGTTTGTTTGTTTAAATTGGGTGTAAAGAGAAAGGCGTAATAAATATACCATTGCCTGTTTGAAGAAGTGACGTAGAGTAACAAGGAGATATTAGTGGTTGATTTCTCTTCCTGATGATACAGAGAGTTTCTCTGTAAGTACAACTGGCCAAAGATAAAGGAAAGACTTTAGAAAAGCAAATAAATGACTGGGTTATTGCGTTAATTTGGGTCCCTCAAGAAGCAGATGCCAAGATGGGATTAGACTTGTAAGAAGCTTCTTGGCGGAGGGAGCAGGAGAAGGCTGGGAGAGCTTTTCAACCATGATCCAAGTTTGACGCTTATGCAAGGAGAGACGGAAGGGAGGAGAATTGAGTAGAAAGAAGCGCCACTGTAGCACAGTCCAAGAAAGGTTTGGTTAGGCTGATGAGAATTAGCCATTGGAGGAGTCCTCTGTCTAGAAGGACTGGCCTGCATTTGCCGCCATCACCGTGCTTAGTGCTTGGCCAGGAGCAGCCCTGTGGAAGCGTGGCCCTCGTGCACAAATGGTGCTGGAGACGAGGGGCAGCAGGTGGGGCACTGAGTCTTATATTCTCGCAACAGGAGCTCAGGGAGGTAGAGTTGTTGTTTGGCTGTATAACCCAGAGGTTAGTAGCAGTTGCCCTGGTCAGGTCCTTCCCACTGAGAAAAGGCCTAGCAATTTCTTTGAGCTCTTTGATGCTTTATTTTCCTCCACTGTAAAAGGAGCACAATGATAATATCACCTCCCAGAGTCTTAGTCAAGATTAAATGAGGTTATATGAGATTATATGTAAATCCATAGTGCTGTGCATGGCACACAGGACATGCTCAATATATATTGTACTCTTTTTTTTCCCCTACTTTTTTCTCCCCAAGTCCCCCCAGTACATAGTTGTATATATATATATGTATATAGATATATTTTTTAGTTGTGGGTCCAATTGCACTCTTTTTACTGTACTCATAAAATGCGCTGAGAGGTATAGCTGAATTGTATCAGATTATAAATATATTGAAACAATAGATATCTCATGTAATTAGAAGGCATTGTTTATGCAAGCCAGCATCCTTAATGTCGCCTCTTAAAAATAGCTCAGTTTCTTTCTCATGCTTCAATCCCTATTTCTATCAGGTTATAAATCGTGCAACAGATAGACCAACTGACCTTGACCACCTTCAGGTAATTTGCCCTAAAGCATGAGGTAGACCGAACGCTCTCTTCATTTCCTTACCCCCTCAAGGCTCCCTATTCAGTTGAGAAGCAACTTGCACTGTAAGTCTGCATTTCATCTTGAGCCTCAAACACCTTGTGCGTCTTTGCTCCCCTGTGTTACTGTTCCTAAACCAACTTGCCGCGCCACAAAGCGCTGAACTCAAGTGGCCCTCAGCGCGAGCTCCTGCTGTGATGAGTCACAGAGCCACCAGCACTTTGTTGCGTTCGATTTGATCACTACCATGAGCAGTCCTTCGATTGTCAGCTAAGAGACCCTTCAGGGAGTTGTCCCTTAATAGAAAGTCTCTTTTCTTCCCTCCTGTTGTAACTTTAAATTAAAAGAAACTGTAGAGGAGCTGGTGGCGTGGCAGCAGTTCATTCTTCTACCCACTGGGAGAACAACATCTGAGAAAAGACGTTATTGCACTGAGAATTGAGTTGTTGCTATTTTTTGGGCCAGCATTGGGGGGCAGGGGCAGTGCAGGATGAAGACCATGTCGTTTAGACTCAGACTGATGCTCAGTCGTGTAACAGAGAGCAGTCTCCTTCTGTGTGGACCAGGGAGCATTATTTTTGAATGTAGGACCTCAACTCAGGATATTAGTTTCAAGCAGGATTCATGGGACCACTGGTATTTTGCCCCCGATTTTTAGGTGCTTCTGTGTGTTGTACTGTGGGAAACTGGCACCGGGACAACTTCAGAATCCGAGGAAGATGGGAGGCAGGAAAAGAGAGCTAATTTTTGACACATTCCTCAGACGAGTGACCCCTCTAGGGAATCTGTGCCCAGGATAAGGACTGCTTACTGTGAGGCTTTTGGCATAGTTGTCTCCAAGTAGTGAACACTGGTTACTTCGATGTCTCTGGTTAAAAAGGCTGACGAACTTAGCATTTGTGAGAGGAAAAGAAAAAGATGTTAGTACTTCTGACGGCATGTTTCCTAGAGGCCGTTTCTCACTAAACTTCTCATTTAATTCTCTGCTGTGCCAGCCTTTCTACCCTCTATCGTTGCTGGTCCATTCCCATTCCTGGTTAGAGCCTGCTCCCAAATCTGGTGTCTGCTAAGATTTCCTGCTGTAATTCATGGCTACGGAAAGCCGAAGTTGTTTGATGTGTGACTGAGGTTTGCATGTAAGTTCTTGCGATGCTTGGTGTTACTATGCAGTATTGGCAGCCTTTCACGTGTATCTGGCACAATGCATCTCATTAATTTACTCTTACACTGGGAACTGCTTTTCAACAAGTGCATACTATTTCTTATACTTCTGTCTTGACTCTTCTTCCTTTGCTCTCTCAGCCTCATCTCCACCACTTCTCCTTGACTAGCACAATGGTAGTGTCTTTTCTAGTTTAAATCAGGAAATCAAGTGGTAATTTTAATGCACACTAAATGAACAAACAAATCTATCAGTACGTAAAGAAACTTAATGGGCCCACTATTTATTTCTAGGAACATCGTTGGCCCCCCAAAATGCTCTTCCCTCCTTACTTGCCTTTCCCTATCACTGCTTACTGGGTTTTTCTTAATCTTTCTCCTACCACCAAGTCTTTATTCTCGTGGCACCCTTGACACCCTGCCTTGTGTTAATCTCACTGGATGAAGTGAGAAGGGGAAGGGGTGCTAAATACACTGCTACCTGGTTTGAAAGGGGTACCTCTAGGATGACACAGCATTTCCCATTGGACGATAAACTCCGTGAGGGCACTGTGTTGATCCCTAGTGCAATCACAGTGTCTGGAACAGAGCAGCAACAGAATGAATGATTGCAGAGCCAACATATCTTGCAAACTGAGCCTCCTTTTAATTCAAGGCAACCCTGCAGGATGGGGAAGTGGGAAAACTAACAGCGGTTGACCATTGACCATGTACCAGGCACGGTGCTCAGCACTTTATGTGGATAATCTTGTTTAATCTTCACCACCCTCCTTTTAGGTGGGTATTTTCCCCTTTGCATAGATGGGGGAACAAACTCCAGTAAGTCAGGCGCTCGCTCATTTTCCTCAGCTAGTGAACAGGAGAATCGTTAGCTGAATTTCAGTCTGTTTGACTCCACCACTTGTATTCATTTCATCATGCTGTGGCCAAGATGCTGGTGTGGGCTTCCTATCCACAGAGTGCATACCTGCCTGTCTACGACAGGAGATAGGAGGAGCAGGTGAGAAGTGGTCGCTGAAAGTGAGGCCTAAGCTGTAATTTCCAAATGTCAGTTATTGTTATCAAGTACCTACTGATCCATATATTAACCAAAAAATATTTATTGAACACACAGAAGCATGTTGCTTAAACTTTACTTAATAGGACCTATTTTATGGTTTGAAGCAGAGATTCTGAATACGTAAAAACTGACATCAAAGGAAATCGAGAACAGTGTTTCTCAAAGATGATCATTTAATCGCCTAGTTGAACACCCCCTGGGATTTTTTTTAAAAATCTACTTTCTGGCATCTACTCAGTTGTGGGTAATCTGAATCTCTGTGGTCATAGCCCTGTAACCCTGCCTTTTTAACAAGCATGACTGACCATTCTTTTGCACGTAAAAGTTTGAGAACCAGTGATAAAGTACTGATTTGATTTGGTAGTAAGTTACATATATGGCTACAGAATTAAAGTAGGATGCTCAAAGAACCGTGGCAGTGCCAAGATAAAGCACAACTGATTGTTGGATTGCTGGGAAGGCTTTTTTTGGTGATGTGGTTTTAGGAGTTTTGAAATAAAATTTATCCTTTAGTAAATTTGAGTATATAGAACGTTGGCATGCTTAAAGTCAAGAGTGGCGGGACCTGACACAAAGTGGGTTGGTGTCTGGGGAAGGGTGGCAGTTATGTGCCTTCTAGACTTGGAAAGAACTTTCTAAGAGGACAAATCTAAGGTGGCTAAGTAAACTGAAGACCAGGGAATGATTTATTTATCCAGCTCTGTATCCCAAATATTTAGAACAGTTTCTGGAACATACTAGGTGCTTAAAGACCTTTATTTAATGGATGAATAAAAACAGGGAGAGAGTAATATGTGGAGAATAGATTAGAACAGCTTGATTATGATTATTGTGGATAAAGAAGTTGAGAAAGAGTATGCTGAAGAGGTATCCTAGTGAGATAAGATAAGGACAAGGTTTTAATTAGACTAATATGGTCCTTACAGTAAGTGCCTTCATACAAACAAATAAGCAATGCAAAAACAAACCTGAGGTTTGTATGGGATCCAATCATCAGACTACTGTTGGTGTGTATTATCTTGGAAGCAGCAGTTACTACATGAGGGTAGGGAATGAGTGCGTTTTGTTCTCCATACGATCATAGTACTCAATAAATATTTATTGAACAAATGACAGAGTTTCCACATGGACTGGAAAAGAAAACTTTATATGGTACAAAAATATCTTGTAAAAAGAGAAAAAAAAATCTTTACAAATGCTAACCGATAGATTGGTGATCATGAATGGCAAATCTTCATGTTCTTAGACAGTTTGTTTAGAGTTTAGTCAAGTCTCCTTCTGATTGTCTGTCACCATGCAGTGCTTTGCTGCTAATGCCACTCTCATTTTACTGTTTCCAGAATCCTTCATGGTGCCTAGCACAGTGCATTGACTATATTAGCTATTTAATAAGTATCTGCTGAATAGTTCAATCAGTGAATGTAGAATATTGACTTGGGCTTGGGGGGAGGTGGGAAATGGAAAGCAGATGAAGAAGAGAGTTGCCCTCATTCACTTAGAATTCCCAGAGTGACATGCGATCCAGCGACCTTGAAGGAGGCACATTTCCCATATAGCTCAAAGCCTGGTTACTGGAATCTTGAAGGGAAGGATGTTTAAGCTAAGGCAATGACTGCAAAGATGGGTTCAGCACTGTTAGAAGAGGCAAACCATTTGATGTGGAAAGTCAGGCTGGAAAATGTACTGGGGGAGAAAAGGTAAAAAGTAATTCTAGACCTAACAGGAGTTTCAGGAGAAAAATGGCTCTAATTCAAGCAGTGTAATGTTAACATCAATGCATGTCTCGTGGCTTGAGCCCCGCATACGGCTTTGGAAATAAAAGGAGATTGTGTAAAGAATTAGCAATACAAGGCATTTTTAAGTGCTTTATTGCAGAGGCCTGTGATACTCTGTGAAATCTATGCAGCCTCTTTCTTCCTGCTGTGCTTAATTTCAGAATCTGATGCTATTACCTATCCTTGGAGAAAAAAAATCACTCTCTGTTAACTCTTAAAAACCGAGTTTAACATTGCACTTGCTTTCAACATAATCTTTCTGACATTTCTTGGGCAGAGAGAAGTGTATTTAGCCACTGAGGGTTTGCCTCCAAGTTTAGTATCTGGGAGTGCTTCTAGGGAGCAGCATTAGAGGAAGAGGGGAGGTTGGAAATAGATGTCGAAAGCATACGTTTAGAAATGGCTCAAGCAGCTTGAAGAATCAGCTCCCTTAAAGAATCAGCAGAGATTGTGTTTGGCGTGAATCCAGAAGCCAGAAAGCTACATGCGTTATAAAGGAGATCAGGCAGAAGCCAGGACAGGAGTTAACTCTTTACAATATAGGTGGCTATCTTCTTGTGAGGTGAAGACATGCCCACCAAAAATAAATTCCCTGGCATGCCATCGCCGTGCCCCTTCTCCTGCCTAGCTTGAAATGACAGTTGATGATTGATAGTTTACTGTTGCTAGGCATTGTGCTAAGCTGTTTACTTTTATTTGTATTGATTCTTGCCAGTAACTCTCTGATGTAGATACAAATGTTGCCCCATTATATAGATAAAGAAACTGAGCTTGCTTGAAGTAGCATAGCTGGTAAGTGGTGGAGCTGAGACTTGAACCCAGAGCGATCTGATTCTGAACCCTGGGTTCTTTACCCGTTGTAACATAGAAAGTATATTTTAAGTCCTGTTGAGTCATTCCTCAAAATGACACTTGTATTTTCCACTTTCTTTATGTACACACTTCTATCACTCTCAAAGGGCTCTTTTTAGCTTATTTCTAATCTATCGCAAAGTTCCTCAAACTAGGATCTCTCCTTACCATTTGCTTTATTTACCACTGTCAGGTCAATCTTTCTGACATGCTATTTAGATCATGTTACCCCTTTCTCAAAAATTCAAAGTGCCTGCTTACTACACACGGAGGGGACCCAGACTCTTAAGGCTGGTTTTTAAAGGCCTTACGGTCTAAGTCTTCGATCTTTTCAGTCTCATATTTGAAACTTTCTCTTTGAGAACAGTTTGTTTCTGATCTGGATTCAAGCTGAAAACAATTTCCCAGCTGACTCCCAAACTGTCTGCAACACGTCAGCCTTAGGAACTCTTTTCAGGATGCTCGTGCCAGAGGCCATGGGCGTTGCATAAAAAGGCACTGCTCACACCTGAACCCTGTCTGACTCAGGGAACTCTTCCAGAGTTGTTTTTTCCATCTTCTTCAGACTTATTCCTCAATGGACTTTCCTTGGTTCCCAAACCACTTGACTCTGTGTTTTGGCTTTCTCTTTTTGTTTTGTCCCATCATTCATTCAATAATCGACAAATATTAGTGAGCACTTTCTATAAGCCAGACACCATGTTAACTGCTAGAGAGTGAGTGATGTGTGGAACAGGCACACACCTTACACACAAGGATTTAAAGACTATTAGGGAAGATGTACTTTAAGTAAATAATTACCTGCATTTATGATTGTAAATTGTGGAACTATCTTTCACAGAAGTATATACAACATATAGGAGAAATATTGGATATATTTGGGGGGGTAGTCAGGAGGCTGCCATGAGGAAGTCACATTTGAAGGAGGGTTAATAAAATAGAAAGGACAAGAGCAAAATCTTTTGAGACATAGGGAGTAGTGTGTACAAAGGTTCCAAAGAGAGAAGGGAAAAGGATATATTCTTGGAATTAGTAGGCCAGCATGGCTGGAGTGAAGTGACTAGGAAATGGATATAGATGATGCTCTAGAGGTAGGTTGGGATCATATCATTAAGCCTTAGGCGCCATGTTAGAGAGTTGAGTCTTCATAATAAGGATGATAAGAAACCATTGAATGGTTTTAAGCAAGAGACTAATAAAATTGGTGGCTATAGAATGTAGACCAAATTTAAGAGAGGCAGGAATGGATCTGGGCAGGGTAGTAAGGAGGCTTCTGCAGTCATTCACACAAGAGAAAGATGGCGGCTTGGACTTCAGCCTATAGCAATAGTGTTAGAGATGGAAACAAGAGGAAGAGTTTCAGAATCAAACATGGAGGGGAAATCACCCAGTTTCAGGTGCTTTTTGTAACTGCTCCCCCTACCCCAAACCCCTCTCTACCAACCTAATGGGATATTTCCTCTGGTAATTACCCACTGTTTCCATGTTTCACAGGTTCAGAAAAGAGATGTGTAAGTCCATACCTTTCCCAGGGACTCCACTGGCTGGATCTGTATCTGCTTTAGCCCTTGAGTACACAGGCACAGAGCTTTGACCCAAAATGTATAGTGCCTCCTGGCTACATATATGTTTTTGTCGTCATATTTCCATGATTTCCTTTTGTATATATCATCCCTTCATATAGATTTCCTAAAGCCGTACCCATCTCTTAATTTCCAAATTACATTTAACTTTTTTTACAGCATCCTCACATAATCTACTGACCAAAGATCTCTCCTTTTGATCATATAATATTTACATCTAGAACTACTTTTATGGCTTTAGCTGTGTATTGTACCATATTGTAAGCAGGTTTTGAACATCTTATCCTTTGAGGGAGATTGTGAGCTGTGCCTAGGATGTGGATGCTGTAGTTCAATGTTATACTCCTGTTTCAGATCATTATTAACCTCTTTCTAGTTGGGCAATTTACTTCACCTGTCTCAGTCTGTGATTCCTCATCTGCAGAATGGGGATAATTATATTTACCTCACAATGCAGTTGTGCAGAATCAATGAGAGAAAGAATACAATCCTTGGCACATAATGGACTCCACCATGTGATGACATTCTATGACTATAAATGTTATTCTTTAAAATCACAAACCTGTATCTTATTACTACTTTTGTCTACTTGGAGCTTACTAAATATTTATTGAATTCAGATTTGAATTTAAATTTAAGTATCATTTCTGCCAGGGGATACAAGTATAAATAAATCTTGGTTCTTGTCTGCAAGAACCTGGATTTGATAGGGGAGCTCATAACATAGACTGGTAGTTATATATCAGTGTGATAGGTATGGTGATAGAGTATTTTGAAAGCACAGAAGAGAGGCTGGGGAAGGTTTTCTAAGTGAATTGATGTATGAACTGAGTATTAATCAGTTAAATACATATTAAAATAATTTGTGTACATAGTATAAAACTCAAAGCTATGTAATAAAGTAGTACTCCTGTCTTACTGATGATCGTGCCCACCCCACTCCTAGTACTTTCAACTATGTATTTCTAAATAAAATATTTACTCATTATTTTTTCTTATTTTTCAAAAAATGTGAGTTATCAATTGACTTCCTACTATCTGACTTTGTTATGCTACTCTTTACTTCTCTTCCCCTAACCTGACTTCCTAAAACCACGCGCATTTCTTTTCCTGTTGTCCCAATATAATTTCATCCTTTTTTTGGGTGGAGGGGGAGGTTAAAGCAGTTCAGTAAATGCAGTTACTTTGACTATATAAATGTTGTTTATTGGTGAGAATATTATATTTTGATTGCTTTTACTTTTCATACAACTTTTTTGGTTTTCCTCGAGTTAATAGTGGCCTATGTTTAAACCTACAAATTTTACCAGAAGTGCTCAATGTTTACTGGAATTCCTGAGTCAAGGCTTAAAACAGGTGAGTGGCCTATCCAGGGCAGGCCTTGGGGGCAGACTACTCTGGTGGGAAGGACCATTTTATAACTGACATAATGTAGAATTGTTGGAGTCAGATGATAATAAAAGGCCTACTGACTTTTAGTCAGTTATATTATGCTTCTTAAAATTTCTGCAGACATTGTACCCCCTTATTGCCTGCCCTTGGGAACCCTGCTCCCACCAACCTGCCCTTGGTGAGGGTCTGAGTTAAGCTAAGTAAGGCAGAGGGTGGTGTTCTGAGAAGGGAGGAAGGAATTCCAAGCAGACAGGACAACATGAGTAAGAAGGCAAGGAGGTGAGAAATAGTAGGGTGTGTTTGTGAAATTACAGAGAGTCTGGTGTCAGTGGAACATAAAGCACATGATAGGGACCAGCTGAGATGAGACTGTGATGGTTGGCAGTTGTCAGATCGAGGTGATCTTTTTATCATAGACTCGTATGCACCAGATTCTGTCTTGTAGGCCATGGGGAACCTTACAGTGTTGAGTAACGTGGTCTGCTTTGCTTGTGAATGAACTAATGACACATTAGCCAAAAACTGGAAAACTGGCTCCTTAAGTCAGCAGTTAAAATGCTGTCTTTACATATTTGATGACATATTAATATTTTAGGGGTATCCCATTGGTAAAATTTTTAGAGCACACAATCCTCCAGAATGCGTGTACCTGCACACACACACCTACACACACATATTCATAATTTAAGTACATGTGTTGTACTTTAGCTAATATTCAGGGCACAGTAAACACTTAGAGCAGGGTTCAGTTTAAATGATAGTAGAAGTAACAATGGTTTTATATCAGTTCCCTGGAGACCAACTCTGACATGTAGATTTGCATGCAGTGGGTGAATTGGGAGGGCTCTTGGGGACAACACCTGCAAGGGGCTGAAAGAAGCAGGATGGCCTGAAGGAGAAGTTGACTGTGATGCAGCTGGGGTGTCAGCTAATCTGCGGGGAGCTCTGGAACTGCATGGCTCCTCGGAGAGGTCCTGCCTTTGTAACCTCACATTGGTGTTGGATGTGGGCCATCCCTAGGGATGGGGGGAACCGTGGATGAAGACAGTTCTCAGGACGGGCCTTAGATATGAGCCTTCAGCAGCCAACACTCCTGGTAGCTGGGAAATGAGGAAATGAGTGCTGCTAGGTAGCACACGACAACATCCTCTAAACACAACCTTCCTGAGAATTTCTTGCTCTAGTCTTTTGAATTGTCATAGATTTTCCTTGAAATATGGCTGATGAAGAGCTAGCAATGGGTCTAAGAGATATAGTTCCTCCATTTCCCCATGTTCACTTATATTTGCATTATTTATATGACTTGAAAATCCCTAGATTTTTTTTGTTTTGTAGGAAATCTTTTTTAAACCACTTGTCTACTTTATAAGGGTTAATTTAGCTAAAAATTAGACAATGTAATCTACTTCCTCAAGCATATGAAAACTGTAATGTGTGACAGATTGGTGAAACAGAGAGAGAAGGGCATTAACATGAACTTCTTCCTGTTGTGAAATGAGAGCCCTAGTGGCAATCTATTAGAAGTTAGATTAAAAAATAAAGCCATGTGGATCATCTTAAACTTCCAGCTTTGGAGAAAATTTCTTTATGGAATGAAACCAAGGGAACATTTTAATTGAGAAAGCACAGCTGATTGGATGTTGACATGTGGTGGTGGTGACGGTGTGTGGCACGTTGGTAAGGAAGGAGGAGTTCTTGCCCAGTATGTGGACAAGAGTGTAGGCCTAGGTTTCAGGTTCCCAGACGGTCATCTACGTCAGTGCTCTCCTAATTTTTTTGGTCATGTATATACACCGTCAATAGAAAAAGAAGCTATTACTTTACTAATAGTTAACACACAAAAATAGAAATTGAAAGGGACGAGATAAAAGGGAATAAAGAATATATAGAGAACAAGAACTGTAAATGAAGGTTGTAGTATTTTCTTCTAGCATGACAATAGATTATCATTATTATTATTTTTGCACCCACTTTGAAGACTTCTGAGCTAGATTTCTAGATCGTAAGTTGTGTACTAAATGGGGAGAATATGCACTGGAGACAAATTTTGGCAATTTTATGAGTTTGACCTATGCAACTATTTAAATGAGATAGTATGAACGCCAAGTATTAAAAAGTAAATAAGGTTTTAGGATACAGTTGTGATGCTTTAAACTTTTAAAAAATTATGGAATAACTGTGTGTATGTGTGCAGGTGTGTGTGTCTGTTTGCATGTCTGCAAGCTAGCCAGGGTCGTAATGACTTAGCATTTCCTCCTGTTTAGCAATTCCTCATAATTAACTAAAAGGTTGGGGCCACACTGACACCATTGCCTCTCTGTTTATCTGGCTCTAATTTATGAGCCACTTCCTGCCTTATATTCCAGAATGCTTTCTGAATGTTCTCTCATTGCTTATTTTTCCTCTGATTCATAAATTTATAAATCAGTTAAACGCAGTAATTAAAAGATATCTTTATTTGTGTCGTCTCAGCATTAGAGAACCTGAAAAGACAAAACCTTTCATAAATGCAGTAAGTTCCTTCATGTCCTTTTGGAATTTTAAATGTTTGTATGCATTTTTCTGGCAAAACTCGGCTTGGCTTAAAAGAATATCCCAGATTCATCTTGTGCCTGTACTTAAGATGTCTTAGCTGCCTTATTAACATCTTTTATTTTGTTAATAAAAATTGGTCTCAGTTGTGTTCTCATTTTTATATTTAACAGTGCCAGCTCACAAGATGTTAGTTGCTTTGAATTTCTTGGAAGGAAGGGGGTAAATACATTTCAGGTATCATTATTATTACTTTTCATTACAGATAAAATTAAAAGGTAGCTGGATTTGGAACCAGTATGCAGAAGTTTTAATAAGGATATAGTAATCATGGTTGCATTCCTAAGGAAACCTAATCGCATAATCTTAAATATAGTTCATAAGTTAAAAGGCAGAAACCTGGTCATGTCAGAGGGTATTATTTTTTAAAATAATAAAAAATTAAGATTCTTTTTTTCTATACACACAAACGATCTTTCCATTACTGAGTAAAGGGTGTATATTGTCTCAAAAAAATACTGTGCCTTGAAATCTTCGGATGATTCCACCTGTACTTGTTCTTAGCCTCTTTATGACTATTTCCATATTGATCTTAATAGTAATTTAAAATAAACAATGTTGTTGTGTTTGACAACCTTAACGATTATTCATTCATTTAAAATATTTTTATTGTGGGGCCAGCCTGTGGCGCAGCAGTTAAGTTCACATGTTTCGCTTTGGCAGCCTGGGGTTCGTGGGTTCGGATCCCAGGTGCAGACCTATGCACCTCTTGTCAAGCCATGCTGTGGCAGGCGTCCCACATATAAAGTAGAGGAAGATGGGCATGGATGTTAGCTCAGGGCCTGTCTTCCTCAGCAAAAAGAGGAGGATTGGTGGCAGATGTTAGCTCAGGGCTAATCTTCCTCAAAAAAAATAAAATTATTGAGAGTCTTGTCTTTGTCACATATGACAAGTGTTGAGGAATGGAGTTACAATGGTAAGCAAAAGAAATTTGGTCCCTGCTCTTATGGAGCTTCCAATCTAGTGAGACAGCTGGGGGTTACTTAGCTGATTGTGCCAACAAAAAGAACAGAGACGCCTTCTCCTCTCCAGTGTAATTGTGACTGGTGGCTGGACTGTTAATTTAAAAAAAATGGCTAAAGCCTAGAATCTTAAAGAAATGATATCTACCTTAAAAAATTAGGATTTAAACATAACGTGTTTTATCAATTTGTTTATCATCACTTCATTGTTTATCAATGTTATCAATTTGCCAATTTAATTGATATATAGGTGAGTCTTTTAAATATGGGTCCCTGAAGTGATGATCCTTGTTATCTTCTTGGGTAAGTCACACCCATAATCTATATTCTGTGGTTTTTGATTTTGATTTGCTAAAAATGACGAGAGAGCTTAAAGGCATTTGACAAGCAATCTGGCTGCAAGATTTGTCTAGTTTTTAAAAATTTTTTATTCCAATTTTATGAAGCTGTTTGACACCTAATTTAGTGGTTTTAAAAAACAATTTACCTTTATTCTTTCCAAAGCATTCAATCTAGTGTCATTAACAACCTTCTTTTTTGCCCTTATAGTTCATTAATTATGTAAATTTAATGAAGTTACCCAATTACAATAACAAACAGAAATGACATAAACGGACTTGGAATCCAGTAGACTAAGTGGTTAGAGTGGAGGGCGTGGGAGTGCTAGGGGAAGTCTTTGCCATTGCTGTGCCATGGCCAATAGTGTGTTTTAGAGCGAGAATGCAGCACGTCAGTTACTCTGGTGACTTGGTGAATGTAGGTTGGCTAAGAAAGTTGTATTCTACTCCCAGTAACAAGTACCATGGAGGAAGAGTAGAGGGAGCTATAAGGAGATATTATAGGGTAGCCTGATTATTACGGAAGTCGCAGAAGGCTTTCCCAAGGAAGAGACACTTGGGCTGGGATACGAAGAGAAGTAAGGTGAAGAAGGCATGGGTGAGTATGGAGTAGAGAACGGTATATGCAAAGCTCTGAGGTGGGTTAAAGCTTGGAATATTGAGGAACGAAAGGAGGCCAGAGTGACTGGGGCACAGAAAAGAAGGGCAAAAGTAATGAAGAATGAGGCTCGCGAAGGAGGAGAGGGGGAGGCAGGAGTCGTCTCATGTACAGTCTTGGGGCTGCTAAGATTTTGGATTTTTGTCATAAAAGCAATGGCAAGTAAGCAAAGGATTCAGATTTGGGGTTTAAAATGATCACTCTGGCTATTCTTTGGAAAATGGAATGGAGGGGGCATCAGTTATGTAGTGCTTAGAGTAGTTTAAATAAAAATTGTTGTCCTTGTCCCAAAAAGTATTCATTCTACCATTTTGGGGGGCCTTATCCTGCTACATTACTAAATGGGTCCTTGAAATACTTGAGGAAAGGCAGAATCTAAATTGATCACAGGTGTAAATCCTTTCAATCCCCAGGAGGAGCTGGACCAGTATTTTCTATAGTGCAGTTTGCTTACCATTTTCTCCTTTTCTATTTGTGTTTATATTCACGAGTTCAGCACAACATGTTTTCAAGACAATAGAAAAAAAGCAAAAGTCGTTCTTTTAGGCTTGTACCATGTTATTGACTTTCTTTGAAAGGACAACAAATGTGTTTATTTTATCACTATGGGTCTAAAAATTAACCGTGAAACATCAGTCTCTACTTCTAAACTATGTGTAACAAAGAAATGCTTTATTGCAACTTCATCAATAATTCACATGCAACTTAAAAGAAAGTAGGGCAGCATAAGGAAAAAAAGCACACTTGTTCCGTAATTGAGTCGATTAAATAGTATTGAGTGCCATTGTTGTATTCATATTGATGAAACAACTTTTATAACTACCAAGAGCCTAATAAGAAATAAGACCTCAGAATTATGAGGCAATGTCATAGACATTTCTGTGGTTTTCTTCTATTGTAAGATGCAAATAGTGAAAGCAACCTTTTACTAGTGTGCAATAATGAAGGAACAGCTTTTGAAAGGTGTTCTTATTGGGATTTTAGTAGTTTTCAAGGCTGTGCAGTAATAGCCCAAGCTATTTTGGAACTTTGCATACATTAGTGTTCTGGTGTGGCATGATACAATAATGTGTGAAAAAGTATACGATCGCACCTTGTTTAAATTTGCAGTTTTTGTGCATAATCCCACATTGAGCTCTTGTCAGGTTTTCACTGTATATAGGAGAAAAAAGGTTTATAGAAGCCTACAGATCGGGGTTGGATGTAAATATCTGACTGTGAAAATAAAGATTTTTTTAAAAGTGTACTTTTTTGAAAGATCAAAAGTGATAAGTTTATATTATATATAACATTTTGCAGATCAACCTATGTTTAGTTTACCCAGTTGAAGCTTCAGAATGTACATATATAACCATCTAAATGAAAATGTGTATCTCCTCTATTTCATATTAGCACAGGATGAGTGAAAAGTACAAAGTCTGATTTTTGAAAACCATGATCGCACTATAATTTATGCATTCATATTAATGTTGTTTTCCAAAATTGTCATCCAGAGAAGCAAAACCCTGATTCCAATGATGCCCTTGTTCAAAACATTTTGGAAAACTTCCTTTCAGCACTGTCTTTTGAATCATTTGCAAGCCTGACTAAAACATCCATCTCATTACCTTCTATTTGCATTTTATACCAAGATTCATCATCCTTTTTTTTATTCACCAGAGTTGGCTATAAATGTCTCTCTGAAATGATGAAGATGGCTAAAATTGACTTTCAAATTATGAAATTTGTCACCATTGAGGATATTTAGAAGTGTGTATGTGTGTGAGTGTGACTGACTTAGACAGCAGTTTCAAAAGGAGGTGGAAATCCTGTGAGTAATGGCTAATCTTTGGAGTAAGTGACTGGTGTTCTAAGGGGACCAGTATGAATGGAAAGCACATTTGGATGGCATGGTGTGTTTGTTTGAAAACCAGTCACATTACTTTTTAATGACACTGTATATTAGTTTTTACAACGTATACAAAGAAAAATGCACATATGTCTTTTGGAATGCAAGGCCAAAATACCTTACACAATTAGTAGCACATTTTATTATTAAGACAATTAAAGGATTAAGCAACTACAATGCTAATCCTGTGTTGGCAGATTCTTCAGATAATGGTCTTTACATGGCAATGTCTCTGTATAATTTTGTTTAATTTAAATACTGCCATTTACTATCTGATCTATAAGTATGTGCATTTCCATTAGCATCTGACATAATTCATCCTTATTTTCATGTCATTTGGAGGTACTATTTGGTAGCATTCGAAGTTTTCATTTTGGTTGACCTCTTCCTGTAAGTAATTGACCCAGTTTTTAAACTCTTAGTGCTTGTTTTCTTTTTTTTTTTTTTTTTAAAGATTTTATTTTTTTCCTTTTTCTCCCCAAAGCCCCCCGGTACATAGTTGTGTATTCTTCGTTGTGGTTTCTTCTAGTTGTGGCATGTGGGACGCTGCCTCAGCGTGGTCTGATGAGCAGTGCCATGTCCGCGCCCAGGATTCGAACTAACGAAACACTGGGCTGCCTGCAGCGGAGCGCGCGAACTTAACCACTCGGCCACGGGGCCAGCCCCTTAGTGCTTGTTTTCTTAACCATCAATATAGATCCCAAATAGGTACATGTGCTTGAAATGTAAAATAATTGCAATGAGTTCCAAATATTTTCTTAATTTAAGAACTCTTTGGCCTTTCAGTACAACTCACAGAATGTTTATGTGTTGAATGATTTATGAATAGAATGAAAATGAAGTGGTAATGTACATACGCAAAACATTCACTATTTATCCCCACTTTGAACATCTTTATTGTGTTCTTTCTTAAATGGGTAGGAAATGAAAGAAATGATTGCCAGACTCAGCTGCCTAGTTTTTGTTTTCTGAGTATTAGAGTTGGAATTAGTGCTCTCTAATAGAAGGAGAGCAAACAGTTCAAGTATGATTTTGCTGTGATCCATTTTTGTGACCCTGTGCTCTGTAATTTCTGACTTCCAGCTTTGGGCATTAATAGTAGGGGTCAGACGCCTGTATTTTGAGAATGTCATTGGTAGCTCTTTGAAAATTGATAGATTTAAGTGCAAACCAGCGTTTGAATATGAAGATCTGGGAAATACTTTTGTACCACTTTTCAGTGTGGCTAACTCACCGTTGGAGACAGTAAAGACTTCTTGTTTAACATGGTAAGTAATTTGTGTAGACTAATTTGTGTCACTTTTTATCCTAGTTAACTGCATTAACATTCCTTTTTTTTGATTTCGTACTACTAAATGGATTTTCTTTTCCTGAATGCCTTTCTCTTTGACTACTCTAAAAATTTTAAAGCACAGAGTATATGCAGGAATCGTTCCAATCTAATAGCGACGTCCTTCTTATTAAACACTTTGGTTTGTATTAGTAAAATTGGGTGCATCTTCACTTTTGCAAAAAAGTTTGGTTTTCTAAAAGACGGAATAGTTTTGAGGGACTAAATCAAACTGAAATGTACTACACCTTTAGGTCTTCAGTAACTTTATTTTACCCATTAACTGTCATAGCTTTTTGACAATCATATTTGAAATTCCATTGAAGGAAAGTATAATGTTGTGATCATGTTCATTTGCAATATAATTGTTTGTTGACAATTTCTAAAATCTGTAATAGATTAGAAAATAAGTCCCAGCAGCTTTTTTGTTCCCCATTAAGAAAAGGAGATTCAGACAGCTTGTATTATAAATGTATCGTAGGACTGCTTACCAAAAGTTAGGAGTTTTATTCTTGTAGGAGTTAGGCTAGTAAGTCATGTTTATATAATCCTGATAAACATTTCTCCATGACTGAATTTTGAGTGGAAAACTTTGTTTCCTAAAAGGCTCTAAGTGAAAAAAAAAATAGGGTCTGTCCTCTGATTGTGTGGAGTGTGTGTGTGTGTGTTTGTGTTTAGATCCAGCTTAATACCAACTAATGCCAACATCTGGCAAAGAGATGGAGATCTGGGAATTTGTTGCTGGAAACCCTGGGACAAAGTGTTCTGATCTGACCAGCAAACATAGCTGTGGACTTGAACTGGAATCTTCAGGGGCAGAAACGTCTTAAGTGTCTGGAAAATTGGCCTGTTGAGTCACCATGAAGGCACTAAAACAAAACTAATTTTAAGCAGGTCAAAGTTCAGTGATTCCCTCTGGAATTCAAACTTTTTTTAAGAGTCTCATGTTTAAGTGAAAAGGGTCAAAGTTGATGCACTGTTACAATGTTTTGAATGCTTTCCCTTAAGAACAGCCACCCAAGCTGGGATTAGCATGGGGAAATGCAAGGCTGGCACTTCAGCGTCTGGGTTAAAAATATTTTAAAGCAGTAAATGCAGTCAGTACAGAGAGATCCCTGGGAGCCTTTCTATTCAAAAATGTGTGAGCTCAGGGCAGCGGCTGCAATGTAATTTAGGGCAGTGTATGCTTCATAGCTTTGGAGAATATTGCTTCTCGCTAATGTTCCATTGGAGGATGGTAGGATAGTAGTAATTTCAGAAGGTGGTATTCCTGTTTGTCTTACATTGAAAACTTGAGAATAAATAAAAGGACACATCAACTGAACAAGAAATGTAACTGTGGAAAAGTACCAATGAATCTAAATTTGAACTGAACAGATACAAAATCAGCATGGGTGTAGGAATATTTTTAAGGAGGAAGCTACTGCAAAAGGAACTTCCCAGGGAATGGACTGCACAGGTATGTTCGGTGTGTGACAAATAGCCTGCGGAAACTTTCTAGAAAGTTCCTTGTCAACAGGGAGGTGCTTTAACTGTGACCAGATGTAATACTCTTGAGTATTTGAATTGAGGAATGATTTTAGAAACTGAAACTTAGGAGATTTAATTTCAGTAGCTGACATTCAGATGATACCTGGATATCCTGAGGATGTCAAGTAATTAGCTAGTCAGATTTCTTGAATGAGATTGTACTGGGATCATATGGTGGCCTAACCCTAAAGTGGGTGATTCCAGGACTTTTGATGTTAAAATGTTCTGCACTACAGCTTAATGCAATTAACTAGGCATTTCCTCAGTCTAAAGATCTTGTTGCTCACTAGAATGAGACCTAAACAACATTCTTAGACATTAAAAAGAGCCTATCATTTTATGGGTTGTGTCTAGGAAAAGGGGAGAGGAACATTTACTCTGCCTTCAAATTTAGAGAGACTCAGTTAAAAACTCTGTGCAGCTATGAAATTTGGCTGGTATCCATAGTCTGCTAAACTCCCTATAAAACTTTGGTTGTTCTTATTAGCTATTTTATTTTTCCACGATACCAGTTGCGGAATAATTCTGTTGTTCTTCATCATAAACCTATAATATTCACTTTGAAGAAGCTTTAATTATTTAGTTATTCATTCTATAAATATCAGTTATTCCAATTTGAGGAATTACATTTTGGATTGTGTTTACTGTGTCTCAAGAGATATGAACTCAGTCGTGTCTGTTTATTTTAATGAGATAAGCCAGGCTCACGTGATAATTTTTTACCAAAACACAGAATAAAAAGGCATGAAGAAGGAGAAGCTGAGTGATTATTGTATAACATGATGACTCTCTCTTAGACAGTTTTTAATTGGAAAGTGACCTGCGTTGAGCTGAGAGACGAGATGTCATGCATGTTCTGTGTGTTTCCATCACTAATATAGGTTAATAGAAAGCGGTCTTTGGTTTGGGTTCTCGAATTCAGTTTTGTTTATAATTAACAATATTACGAATGCTGATTATTTTAATGTAGTGATGAAGAAAGAAGCATAAAAGAGAATCATCTAGTACAAAGGTTAAATTAGAAATAGTAAAAGGATAAATGTGTTTGAGAAGTGGTTCTAGGGTTTTAATGCAGGGGTATCTTTAAAGGAAGTCTTAGATTTCTCGGAATCTCACTTGTGGACCAGAAATTTAAGTTTTTGAGCAGGGAATTTCAAAAACAAAACTTATGTACCATCTGAATGGAAGAAATAGAAGCATTAGTACAGTCAGTATCCTAACTTCTTTCAACGTGACTACTTAATAGTTTTATCACAAGAGACCTTTAAAAAAATACTTGTTGCTCTGAACTTTTGCCCCTCTACGTATCTTTGCACGGGGAGCTTTGGACAAGAGTCTTAAATCTGTCTGATAGTAAGATATCCTGATTCCTTTTCATTTCCCTACATCTCTGGGCCTTCTCAGCTGTTAAACTTGTGCTGGCCGACTGCTGGCTCCACACGCTGTGCTGATCCTTTTGTTTAACTGGCATTTCTCTTAGCTTCCCCACTTAAACTAGCTATCAGAATCCTATGGGTCAACCAGACAGTTTGCCTTATCACAAGCTCACCTGAAACATCTTTTGAGGTAGGACCTGTGATTTCATGACAAATAGTCACCTCAGTGGGGAGCTACAGAGCTCACCTCTATCTTCCAAGGGTTAACAGTAACCTATAATAATAATTTGGTGACACAAAATGCTTCTTTTTATGCATTACCTATTTCCAGAGGCCTAATTTAGGTTTGTATCAAAATGGATATCACAAACAGTACAGCTTCCTGCTGAGAAGCAAAGTGCTACTGAGAGACTTTCTGTTATTCTTTCGGTGGCACCTGGGAGGGGCGAAGAAACACTGAGGGGAGCGAAGCAATTGTCAGTCGCTTATAGTGTAGCTGGGACAAGCCCGTGGTGGAGAATGGTTTTCCAAGGTGGAATAGCTTTATGGAATTGTTATATGAGAAACTGAAGTTTCTTCTGCTGCAGTTGATATGAGGCAAATTTTAGAACAAGGAAAACAGCAGAAGTGGTTACCACAAGGTGCCTTATTTTTCTGTATGATTTTCATACTTCATGCTCTAGCAACAGTGACAGCGCTTACCCAGGTGTAAACACAAACATAATAATACATCCCGAGAAAGTTTTAAACTTTGTCTGTTGAAAGTCTTAATTCCTCATCACGGAATCCCTGGCCGTGCGAGAGCCAGTCCATTCGGAAAAGCAAGCAAAGCTGATCTGTCAACGTGTTCCATCTTTAACCTTTTACTCTATTTTTAAATCGCTAGTACCTACCCTAAACATTCTAGGCTTCTCTATTGTCCTAGTTCTTTCCACAAAAGAAAGCAAACACAAATTTCTCATAATTTTTCTTACTTAACTATTCCCAGGAGTATTTGTACTTTAAATAGAAACTTATGAAGGCTTGTTTTTCATAAGTGTTTAGAGTTAGAATTTCTGGCTATGCTGGTAGTGAGAGATGGGAAAATATGGCAATGTTATTTCACAGAAGGGGTCTTCCAGGGAGCCCCCAGTGCACACCCTATAGGCTAAATTGCCCTTACAGTTAAGCCGGCAGCTGATTTGAGCCCAAATATGGGATGGTAAGTGACCTGCGTTTTAGAATTCAGTGATGGAGGCATTTATGTATTTCCATGCTTTAGGCTCTGTGGGAGCATCCAGCTTCGGGCTTTGCCTTGACTGTGCCTGATTCTCGTACCTGGAAAAGGGATGGGAAAACCTCAGGGAGCTGGGCAAATTGTCAAGAACTCCATCCCAGAGCTTGAACTCCAGCTCCCACTTCAGCGTTTTGCTCTTGCATGTTTTCTGAGTGCAGGGTTTTTCTTGGCCTGCCGCTTCCCCAGTGGCCAGCCCTCGCCTCCTCGCTGTACTCTGGGGAGGTGTTCTCAGAATGCCCGTTTCCCACCCGCCCCTGGGAGCACCACGAAGGAGCAGCTGTCCTTGCTTTCCCACTCCCACTCCGAGGAGAGGCTTGGGTGCACCAGCTTCTGCCACATACTTAATTTGTGCATCTCAAGCACAGCTTGTTGCACAGCCCTGCATTTTTGGCTCAGTGAATGTGTTGAACATGTTCATATAGGTGTTCAACTTGGGGTACACACATGTGGGGATAATGGATATGGTCTCTGTTTTCAAGGACTCAGTTTTTAAACGTATATAATGGCTATTGGAAAAAAACATTGATTTTTTTTAATGTGCTGCAAGTAACATGCTCATGACATTCTTTTTGCTTCTTTAAAAAGCTGGGTAAAAACTAGAATTTTAAGGGTTTTTTACCATAAAAACTGCTTTCAGCCACATTATATCTGTTTCCTTATTTAATTGACTATAATTCATTTTGTAATGTTGCTCATTCAAAGCAGGAAGACTTTCTACTGCCATGGTCTAAGAGTTTGGTCACTTTTCTTAGGGATTGCTCAGATCTCCCTTAATAGCAGCTCCCCAAAGAAAACCAGAGAAAAGAAAGAACGTTAAGCCGTCAACTGCAGCTTTTGTCCTATTTAAATTGCAATGGGTAATTTTGAAAAACTGTAAGTGGGGTGATGATGTAAGATGGACTTTTAGCTTTCTTTTCAAAGTTTCTTGCAATTTTTGTGCTTATTTCAAAACCTTTACCTAGAATGAGAATTCTTTCATGTTGGTTAATGTCCTTTGTTTTCGTGGTATTGTTTTTTGTAATGATTCGTGGGTAGAAATGTGCCAGGGCCATGCTTTGGGATCTGAGCCTCCTTTGGACCCCATAGGATGTCAATGGACTCATTAGGATTTAGCCAAGTTTTATGCATTATTCATAATATACATTCACAGCGTGCGCACTAACGACCGTCTCCTGTGTCTGCTTAGTCAGAACCATTTGCATGCTGTATTATGGAACCATAATACAGAATGCATTTAGCCACATTTTCTGTATTATCCTTAATACATATTGTCATCATGTTCTGTTATGGGATATGTGGTGAATGTGTTTAAACAATAGCATACACTTGTGCATTATGATACCATAAAAACAAATGTATAATAAAAGTCTTGATGGAAGTAATTATTGCATATGTGCAATAATAGTTTCTAAAAAAGCCTTCATATTATTTCTAGTTTGCTTTTATTGTTTGATTATCTAGTTATTTGTTTATGCCTTCTGGACTGATGTCCTGAAATTTTTTAATTTTGAAAACAACATACCTTCTTTTTCCCTCTCATATCTTACCTCATTAGTTTCCCTAAATGAGTATTTAAAAATATAATATTTAAAAGAGACTCGAAGATTAGGAAAAGCATGTTTCCTAACTACCAATTAAAGATCTGTAGGGTATTTGTTATAAAGAGCCTGTGTTCCATGTAGCAGCAAGAACTATGTTGTACATGTGAGAAATTAACATCAAATTATTAACATCAAATTATCTTCCATATCCAGGATAGAGAGGTTCTGAGTTCTAAAGTCAACAGTGACTCTACTTCATTTAAGGAATTGGCACTTTATCTTTTATCTCTGACATCTTGCTTGCAAAATGGAAATGGCCACTGTTTAATTGCAAAAGGATGCCAGATTCCTTATATCTTTTTCTAAAAGAATATTTATTTGAAATAGAAAGAAAAAATCTAGAAATATACCTGTGTCACAAGTGTGAAGAAAACAAAGAATTTATTTAAACCTGTAAATGATAATTTGTTGAAAAGTTATGTTATGATGGAAATCTTAAGTACAGAATATAGTAAAAAATTCATTGAAATTGTAAGTCTTTTGAGAGAGTTCCTGGTGGTTTTCAATAATTTAAAGTCATCTGGTTTCTGGTTAGCTACTAGTAAACTCATTTTAGAATGTTGCCTTTGAAAACTCTACAGTGCATTTAGCATCCTCCAAATGTTGCGCTTTTATACCTGACCACTTCTTATTTCATTATGAAACTGTATAGGAATAGATTTAGAGGGAGTTTATAAAAGATGGTAGTCTTAGTTGGAAGGGTCATTAGTCTTTTTATTGATAATGACACTTTCATAGGTAATCTGCTTTACCTGCAATCAGTCTTATGAAATTTATGTTTTGCTAGATGTTATTGGTGAATTTGTTTCAAATAAATGATCTCACTGAAAATCTGAAGCGTGCCCATGGTAATGTTGTAAACTATCCTTCTCTTGTCTCTTCTTTTCAGCACGTTTGTTGTTATGCATCTAGATAAAATGGCTGTTTTCTTTGGGAATCTGCAAGAAATATAAACCTGATGCAAAATCAGAGTAATATCTTTTCTGCCTATCTCAGTATATTATTCTCTATTTCTCTACTGACATTCACATAGTTGTTTGGGTTGTCTGCATGTTGAGAAGGAAATAGATTAAAATCTTGTGGTTCTAGATATAGTCCAAATGTGATGGATTAAATTGCAAGTAGCCAGACCTCAAAATAGGACAGAGAAGGATATGGTACTCATCAAAACCTAGACATTTTGGTTGTCTGGAGTAATAGAGTTTGTCGGGGAAAGAGAGAGAAATTGAGTGTTAGAGAGGTAGACAGAGGGTGCACCCCCTTAAATCAATGCTTTTCTGCAATATAAGGAGGGAAAAAACCTCAGTGGCTCCTGTTTTAACAAGCTCTATTCTTTCCACTTTCATTTGATATTTCCTCCCAGTAGACTTAGTTAACAGTTGATCACCCTGTCGGACTTTTATTGTCAATTTAAATAGTTCCTCTGTACAAAAAGTCCTCATGTTAATTTTGGCTATTTTTTTCAAATTTTTGGAAAAGCTGTTGATCCTTAATGTATATGTCTGGATGAAATGGAATGCCTAAAAATGTTTTGTTTATATTTTAATTTATTAAGATATGTTTGTAAATCAGATGACGAGAAACTAATTCAATTTTTTTAAAATAAAAATTTTTAGGGGCTGGCCTGGTGGTGTAGTGGTTAAGTTCACACACACCACTTTGGCAGCCTGGGGTTCACGGGTTTGCGTCCCAGGCATGGACCTACACACTACTCATCAAGCCATGCTGTGGTGGCATCCTGCATACAAAATAGAGGAAGAGTGTCATAGATGGTAGTTCAGGGACAAATCTTTCTCAAGCAAAGGAAGGAAGATTGGTGACAGATGTTAGCTCAGGGCCAATCTTCCTCACCAAAATAAATAAGTAAATAAATAAAATTAAAATTTTTATATACAGGAGGATTGAGTCTAATTCAGCATAGTCACTTTCAAGACTATATACTTCTTTCAGTGATGCTGAAAGTGCTCAGACTATTTCAGAAACGTCTCCTTTGGAGCTGCTGGAACCTGAGGCGTACTCTTTTGGTAACTTCAGTGGGCAAGTTTTCTAACTTTAAAGAAAGGATTTATATTTCAAAATAATCAAAAGATATGTTTGAGCCAAGTCTGGTGAATAAAATAGGCGGGTAGTCAGAAGGGGAGTGGGAGTGGAGGGGAGCACGGCTGTGGAACTAAAAGTCTGTTTTCTTGGGTCAGTTATAAATTAGAGGCTTACAAAACAGTGGCTTCAAAGTGTTTTAAGCAACAGTAGCAACAAGGAGATGAGTATATAGTTTCTTAAGTGTAATTCTTTGAAGGACCACATTTATTTGTCAGTAAAGGTTTAAAATAGATTTGAAACATGTTACATTAATTTATAGTTATACCTTGCATAATCTCAATATATTTTAAGTCTCTTTCGTGTTCATCTATTATAACTGACATGCAAAAATGTGTCCATTTTTAGACTGGGGTGCCTGCTGTTTCCAAGGTATGAAAAATGCACAGAGTCCTTCAAAACCATTAATTCTGAGCTAAGTTGTCCAAATGGAAAAATAAGTTCTATGTCTTTTTGGTTTTTTTTAGATTAATTTTTCAGATAATAATTCAATATTTCCAGAGTCTAAGTATCTTAAATGTAGATTTAATTTTTTTCTACTTAATATTGGTCAGAGTTCGCTTCAATATTCATAGTAATAAAATTTATTTCAAGGAGTTTCTTCATTTGAATTTATTTGTTGGCTCTTCAAGAGCAGTCTGGCCACTTGTAGACTGGCCCAGTTGCTTGCAAATAGATTATTTCCATAGATAAACAGGAAGAAACATACACAATTGTATATACGCATAGAGTTTCATGACTAACTTCCAAAGTAATAAATTTAAAAAGACTATAATTTTGGAGATTTATTTAATAATAAAGTGAATATTCACTGGACCATATGATTTTAATTTTGGAGTGGATCTTAGATATCACCATGTCCAAATCCCTCATTTTGATACCCCTGAATTCCTTGGAATGCTCCAATATGAGGAATAATATTAAAAGGGTTGCCATAAGCAAGGGCAGATTCAACAAAGAATGTTGGATTAAGAGAAAATAGTTGAGTACTATTTTAGCTTATTGCAGATAATTTGAAATCTCAAATTACTGGGAATTGCTATTTCTTGAAGAGGGTTAAGAGATGGAACAACTTCCTAGAGAGGTGACTAAAAGGGAAAATTCAAATAAATGTGTATACTAAAAGTAAGGTTTGGATTAGTCTGGATTAGGTATCAGTTTTTTTTTCCCAAATTTGAATTAAATTGGATTTGGCTTCGTGAATAATTTTTGTTACCTGCATAATAATACAGTGAGTTTACCATAGATAACTTTTTAAAAGTACCATGGGGGGCCAGCCCGGTGGCGCAGCGGTTAAATTCACACGTTCTGCTTCAGCAGCCTGGGGTTCGTTGGCTTGGATCCCGGGTGGGGACATGGCACTGCTTGGCATGCCATGAAGTGGTAGGCGTCCCATGTATAAAGTAGAGGAAGATGGGCACGGATGTTAGTTCAGGGCGAGTCTTCCTCAGCAAAAAGAGGAGGATTGGCAGCAGATGTTAGCTCAGGGCTAACCTTCCTCAAAAAAAAAAGTACCATGGAATCCTGGCAGATGTAATAGATATTAACATTTTTGTCTTTATCTTAATATTTCTGTCTAAATTTCCATTACGTATTTTTTGTTTAACGTTTAAGCCCTCACTCTTTAACCTACTGTGTACAATTGCACATGGCGACCACAATCTCTGGTTCAGAGAAGAGAATACATTCATTTAGCTAAGTTGGGAAATTTATCTTTGTTTCTCTCTCTCTCCCTTATGTCCTTCCTTTCTCCCTTCTTTCTGTTTTTCTTGTACTTTAAATCCCAAAGTTAGCTCTTATTGCATATTGGATATAAGTGGAGAAGGGCAATAAAAATTGGCTTTGTAGGAAAGTTCTATGTTATTTTTGTAAGACTTCACCTAGTTCTTAATGGCTTACATATCTGCACCCCTAGTCCCATAATACACCCCACTCAGTGAACAAATCTTATAAACTATAACATTCCAATAGATGTTAATTGTTCATTCTTTGATTTGGTGAGATGCAGAGCAGCCAGGACGGCAGCTAGAATTGCAGCTATTTTTGTTGATGGCTTTATGACTTTTTTATATGTTGTATACCTTTTGATGAAGTTCAAACTTTATCGCTTTTCAGCTGACATGGCACTAGTCCTACAAGTTATAACTCCCAGAAAAAAATACGAAGTTTGCTTTTGGATTATGTTCATCTTGGTTATTTTATAATTGGAATAAAGTTTCTGATGGTCCCACTGAGTGTTGACAGTACCTCCTATGATCTTTATATGTGAACTCTCCTAAGATTCTACTTCTTGTTTTCTTTTTCTTGAGTAACGTAAATGTGAATTTTAGTTCAGGCCTGGGGGATGATGTGTATATTTTCTTTTTGTTAATAGGTATGTGGTATATAAATTGAGTATTTATATCTCATTATTTTGATAACATGCTACAAAGATCCCGGTAGCTGTGTTTAATATTTGTTTTAGGAAATTCGCCACTGCAGACAAATTTATTTTAGACTGACTTTTCTGAAGAACAGTGAATTAAATGGTGGGGAAAAAACCCAACGTGGTAAAGTAAATGTGATCTGTTTTCTGAGTTCATGGGAGACCTTCGTAATCTTTCTTTTCTCAGGATTTTTTCTTTTCTATTGTCTCCAATTCATTGCTTGTTTCTATTTTCTGTGTAGTAACTGGCCTCTAGATGCGGGCTTGTACTGATAAGTTATAATTCCAAGTGAAGTGATAGGGACAAATATTTCTAGGTGTTGGTTGTGGCACCTCCATTCTGACCTTAGACAAGTCACTTCATCTCTTTTCTCCGTCATTCTCTTTCTTTCCTAGCTTGTCGAGGAAACAGTTATAACAGTTCATGAGGCTGCTCAGAGGAGTAAATGAGATAATATAAATAAAAGCTCAGATATTCTAAAATTGAAAAGGGGCCCACTTATACCAGCCATCAAAATACTGAGTATTTGCTTACTGAAAGAGACAAACGATAATGCCCAGGCTTTCAGGAGTGTTTTGCCAAATTTCCCTCAAGATTTTAAATTGGCTGGTGGAAACAGAATTTTAGAACTGGGACACTGTTCCATACCCATAATCCCTCCTCCAAATCAATGAAGGAAATTGAGGTCCAGGAATACTGGGTGAGATGTTTAAGGTCACATAGATAAGTAGGGGAATTGATCATAGAACCCAGGTCTCTTGGCTCCCACAATGAGCCATATTCTTCACTCTGCCATTTGGCCTCCTTTAGCATTAGATGTCTTTCAAGTGAGAGTGAAATAGGATCAGTAGCATCCACCCTTCTCTCAGAAATAAAGGACTCTAGAGAGGCATCTTCCTTTTGCTTTCTTTTTCCCCTTGTGGTTATTGACAAAGCTTGGGATCATGTTGAAACTTGTTGCAACCACCAGGAAACTCTTTCAACTTTTAATAGTTATCACCCTGCTCCTAATTAACAAGTAGCAAGCATGATTATGCTCCAGTAAGTTGGAAAGACTTGTCAGACTTTAATATTTAGACGAGGAATAGACCTCCAGCCATGAAAAAAAAAATCCCTGTTGATATTTTCCATAAAAGGGGACGTACAGTTCAAAACCAGCAGAGCCGACTCTGCCACTTTGTATAATGATATCCTGAGAAATGGCTATGAAGAGAGCATGTTAGTCACGGCTTACATTAACACACAGTGTCTCCTCGAAATCGTTGGCTTCCTTTTCATGGAAATGCTGCATAATGAGCCATAAGGAGGTTATTATTTCTCTATATTTTGCCCTGAAATAAAACAAAAATAATAAAAATTATTAAACTTGAATTTATGGAAGTGTGTGATGAGGACAGCTTTTTTTTCCCCCCGAGGAAGATTAGCCCTGAGCTAACATCTGCCAATCGTCCTCTTTGTGCTGAGGAAGACTTGCCCTGAGCTAACATCCGTGCCCATCTTCCTCTGCTTTATATGTGGGACGCCTACCACAGCATGGCTTGCCATGTGGTGCCATGTCCGCACCCAGGAGCCGAACTGGCGAACCCCGGGCTACCGAAGTGGAACGTGAGCACTTAACTGCTGCGCCACTGGGCCAGCCCAGAGGGCAGCTTTTTGTAAATGAATATTTTGCTGGTGTCATCCATTTCAATCAAATAAGTAGTGTGCCCCATAGGAGAAGTAACTTTTAAAAATCATGTACACTTAATTCATTTCCTAAAAATTGACATTTACACTTACCTCGGGTACTGACTCACTCTCTCTCTCAAGGAAAAAAAAAAAAGTTTGTTTCTTAAGAAATCAGCAGGACGTTCAGCTCCCCTGAGAAGCTAGGTGGTTAAACGCTCATGTCTGTGTTTCCCCAGCTGCTCCAAGGTGAAGAGTCGGACCTCGGTCATTGAATATGATGCTGGGTAATGTGACCTGAGCTTCTTGCAGAATGTCAGAAAATTCCCTTTATTTTCTTCTGATTATATTTCGCCACATTTAAAGAGACAAAAAACAATCTACAATAGAGAAAATAAAAAGAAATATAGAAGCAGAGTCCCCATTACCAGTAGTGTTTTCTGGTAGCCTTTGAAAACTGAATTGTTGTCTCAGTGTCATATCTAGAGGTCAGTTCAAGTCATGTCCCAAACCGGGTTATAACTAGTTTTAGTGTAGACAGTCTCAGCAAGGACATTGAGACAGCAAGGTTTAACTTTGCTATTCAAGTAATAATCAAAATAGAACTAGATTTACTATTTCATCTCTCTCTCCTCAGATGATTTATTTATGTGGGTTCTCTCCATCTAGAATCAGAGTATAGAGAGAAACCTTCTCTAAGCGGATGTCCCACGTGAACAACATTTTTCTGGGGAGGTTAAAATCTCTCTAAATGTAGGCCATGGGTTGGTGAATGAGTGCCTATCACATGCCCAGTACCCCTTTTGGCAGTGAGGATAAAACAGTAAACAGAATAGACAGCTCTTGCCCCAAAGGAGCTTAAAATCTAGACGGCATGATAGAAAATAAACTATAAATAAAGAGATATGACAATTCCATATGAAGAAGAATAAATAGCAAAGGATGATAGCCAGTAGTTCCCAGGATCTGCTTTGTTTGGGGTGCTCAGGGAAGAAGATGACATTTGAGTTGAGATCTAAATGATGAGAAGGATGAACCTGTGTGATGATCCAGAGAACAGATTTCTCATAGCATATGCTGTGGCCCAGTGACAGGGGAGAGCCTAGCTTGTTCTAGGGGGAGAGCCCACTTTTCTCCTCTCTTCTCACACTTGTTACGCTTCTCATGCCCTTCTCTCATCTGTACTCTCAGTTCATGATCTTGCTTCCTATTTCTCCTAGAAAATTAAAGGAACAAGAAGAGGGCTTCTCGAAACTTCTATCATAGCTGTGCACCTGCCCACCTATACTCTGCCTTATCCTTGTTCCAATGTATAAGCTGTCGGTGATCCTAGGAAAGGCTGACTCCCCCACTAGTACACAAGATCCTGGAGTCTCTTCCCTCTGGCCTGCTCATACATACTCCACTCATGCTCTTTCCTCTGTCCTACATCATCACATTTTCCCTCTCTACCAGATCTTTCCCATCAATCTACCATCAACATTTTCCTTTTCAAATCTTATTTCTTCCATTTTAAGAGGACACACCCTTTTTCGATGCCACTCCTCTCCAACTACTTCACATTTGTCTCTAGCTGCTTAAAGAAGAATTCCTTGAAAAAGTTGTATAAATTTTTTTCTTCAAATTCTTCCCTCTCCTTTTCTCTTGAAACCACTCCACGGAGGCATTTGCCTTCATCATGCTGCTGAAACTGCTCTTTATTCAAGTCAACAGTGGCCTCCATGTTGCTATGCCAATGATCAATTGTCAGTCCTTGCCTTACTTGTCCCTCAGCAGCATTTGAAACTGTTATTTACTCTTGTCGCCTCATAAGACATTTTTCACTTGGCTTCCATTTTCTTGATTTGCTTTCTACGTGCCAGCTGCTGCTTTTCTGTTCTTTATTTGGTCTCTCTTCATCACTGTAATCTCTAAACATTGGCACGCCCCAATGCTTAGTTCTTGAACCTCTTCTCTTTTCTCTCAAAACAAAAATCTTTGTTAGTCTTCATCCAGTCTAATGGCTCTAAATGCCGTACATACACTGATGACTTCTACATATAAATCTGGAGCCCAGAACTCCCCCTTGAACTTCAAGCTCATATATCCAACTACTTGATGTCTCTTCCTGAATGTCTAATAGGCAATTTAATATAATAGGTACAAAAATGAGCTCCTGCTCTCTCCCTGCCCCATACCCCCTGCTTCTCCTACAGTCTTTCCCATCTCAGTTATGGCAACTGTATTCTTTCAGTTGCTCAGGCAAAATCCTTGAAGTCATCTTTACGCAACTCTTTTCCCAACAGCCTAGTTTCTCGGGAATCCTGTCTTGTCTACCTTCAGAATATATCCAAATCCTCACTGTTTCTTACCACTTCCTAAGCTACCACCATAGTTCAAGCTGTTATCATCTCTCATCTGGATTAATTCAATAGCCTTCTAATTGGTGTCCCTGCTTCCACCATTGCCCATCTCTAGCCAATTTTTAACACAGCCAGAATGACCATGTTAAAGTGTAGACAGATATTACTCTTCCGTTCAAAGCCTCCAGTGGTTCCATTTCTCTCGTGGGTCAGTAGCCACATTAGTAAAATGGCCTACAAGGCTTAACGATATGGTATTCCCCCACCTCTCAGACCTCATGGCCTAATACCTTCCCTTTGCTTAGTCTGCTCCATGCACGTTTGATGGTGTTCAAACCCTCCTTGCATTTTCCCACCCCAGGGCTTTGGCACTGCTGCCCAGAGCTCTCTTCCTCCAGATAATTGTATGGCTTGCTCTTTCTCCTTCTTCAGTCTTTACTCAAATGTATTTTCTTAGCGAGTTTTTCCCTGGCCACCCTATCTAAAATATCCCCCTCCTTTCCACCTCTCTCCAAGAACACATACGCTCCCTGCTCCCTCTCGGGGCTTCCTACTTTATATTTCTCCTTAGCTCTTATTACCATTTTGAATTTACTACATGTTTTCTTAATTTCCTTGCTTCCCTCCACTAGAACGTGCGTTCACTGAGGAGAGAAATATTTGTATGTTCTGTTCATTGCTATATGCCCAGAATTTAGAAGAATGTTCAGTAAATATTTTAAAATGAATGAATGATTGGATATAAGAGCATACTGAACCAGAGAAAGAGTAAGGTAGCAAAAGTTGTACAATGTTTTGGGGCTGGCCCCGTGGCCGAGTGGTTAAGTTTGCGCGCTCCACTGCAGGCGGCCCAGTGTTTCGTTTCGTCGGTTCAAATCCTGGGCGCGGACGTGGCACTGCTCATCAAACCACGCTGAGGCAGCGTCCCACATGCCACAACTAGAAGGACCCACAACTAAGAATATACAACTATGTACTGGGGGGCTTTCGGGAGAAAAAGGAAAAAATTAAAATCTTAAAAAAAAAAGTCGTACAATGTTTTAATGAGATAGAATTTTACTTCTAGGGTTCTAGGATGCAACGCCATATTCAATTTTCCAGCTCAGTGTTGTTTCCTGGGCATAAAACCAGTTTTACTTTAAAGAAGAAAAATTTTTTTTTTTACAAAGAATAAAGATTTTTAAATCTTCTCTTGGAAGTATAATGATCCTGAAGATCTGACATACTCATACTTGTTTTAAAGAAGTTAGAAAATACATAAAGAACCATGGAAGATTTCTGTATAGGCTGCAGAAGTTTTGTTTCCTAAATATTAATACAAATATCATGTTAAGGAAGTAAAACAATTTAAAGTAATGGTTTTTAAAAAAACTTACAGGTGTAAAAGAGAAGCATATGGCTGAACAGAGATTGCCAATGAAATTGACAGATGATTAACATTCATTAAAACTTTTAATTAACACCTTAGAAAATTCCATAAAATGATACTGTATGTAAATGACTATGTGTGATATCTTGGAGCATTCTCATACCTTTTTTACAGGGGGGAAAAATGGATCACAGAACTGCTTATGATAACGCTTTTCCCTGCCCCAGGTTTGTTTCGGGTGTTATCTACTTGTGTCAATCATGCCGGTTTGAGCTGCCGATATTCTGAGTATATTTGTCTAAGATGTAAGTGATTCTCTGTATTCATTGGAAGAAAGAAAACCTCCCTTTTAGTTTCTTATCATTTCTTTTTCAATATTTCCTGATGAAGTAACTAGGGGAGAATTTGAGCTTTAACATGGAGCTTCTCCAAGCTGATTTGAAATCCAATTCATTTAAAATCTGGTTAATAAAATTTGTGATCAATAAGCCATATATAAAATGACACGGAAAGTTGTGAGAAACTGACTTTGTGAGGATTCAAAACACTAAATTGCGCTTTGTTTTCTTTGTTGGGACTCATTTTCTATTCAGTGTTGGCGGTGAAATGGGAGTGGTTTTCTGCTTGAAAATAGTGGTAGTTGGTAGTAAAAAGATTTGAAAACTTTTGCAGAGGTACAGTTGCTATAGGATTTTGTTATTAATTTTTGAGTTCCGATAAAAGACAGCTTCTTAGTGTTTTGTTGAGAGAGTTGTGGTACGAAAATAAGCTTCCTTACCTCTTGCTGATTTCTAGACCTGGGGAGGAGGATGGTAAAAAACATAGAAATATCTTTTCTTTGACAGAAGTGTGTTTCAGTTGTTGTCAGATAACATGCTTGGTCAGGGTTAAACAGCCACTGGTGGTCCAGGGTAATCTTTAAGGACATGAATTATTCTCCCAAGCTGTCATCTCTGGAGATCCTCAAGGACTGTAAAGGATATGTGGCTCTCTTTTTTCCACTGTCTCCTTATAGTTAATTGCATTTAACTTCCTCTGCTCTCTTTTGCCACTTTCTCCCCCTGAGACATCCCCTATTTTATTTCTCTCTGCCTTTCTCCAATGAGTTTTCCATGCTTCTCAGCTTGGTGCCTATTGACTTGACTGTTGGAGCCACAATCAGTGAGTGATGGCTCTCCTTGTATGAGCTGCATGGTTGTGTTGAGTTATGAATGACTTCAGGGCTTCTTGGAGACTTCATTTTAAAATGCTATTCAGAACTTATTAATTGGCTTCTCAAAGTGTTGGCTCTTTGGTCAAAAGGCAACAAAGCAAGGGAGGTAGAACTAGGTATTGCAACTGTTTTAGGTGGCTGAGGTTTGCAGAACACTTGCTACATAAATGAGGCATTATTATAATTTAAATTACCAAGTGTGATTTTAAAAGATCAGTTATAATATTCCTGCTTTTGAAAGCTAATGTGTATTTTAGGTTCAGTATTTAAGTTCCTTAGAATAATTTTTTATTCTCTTGTTTATTGGTTGGTAAGTATTAAGATTTTAAATCATTCTACAGATTAATTTAAGCAGTGAAAGCATTGGAACTGAAACATAAAAGCTTTAAAGATACAAAGGAACAAATTTATATTATTATTTTTATCTCTTCTGGTGTTAGGAGCCTAAATGTTTTGAAGCTGAAACATAAAGAATGGAGGAAGAAACAAAAAATTGCACTGAAAATACCAATTAAGCATGAATGTTGCCTGATTTATAATTCTATGTAGAGATTATAAAGAAGAAATATAGCTCATGAAGGATGAGATGCTCTAAAATTGTAATTCTGACTATATAATTGAGAATAATCCTGCTGAGAAAGAAAAGGCGTTAAGTAACATGTAACTATATCAAGAGCTCTTTGATAAGCTCAGAATTTAAAGGGGTAGGTGTTAAAGATAGAAGGAGGGGTACAAAGCTAGGGCTTATTAAGAAAGTCAGGAACTTTAGGAGAGTTAAGGATCATGGTCATTCTTTCATTCAACAAACATTTACTGGGAACCTTTTCTATGCCAGATTCCCTTGTTTGCACTGTGGGTATTAAAGTATAAATCTTTGCCCTCAAAAATTTACTGTGATAACATTGGACTGTAATATTAATAATTGTTATAGCAAAAGAAGAATTCCTTAACCCCTATTTTGTTTCCAAAATGGAGAGTGGAGATTCAGCATACTTAAGTGGAAATGCAAGCCCAGGCTGGGATAAAGAATAGGGTAAGAACTTCTTAATATGAGTTCAAGCTTCCAGTCCCAGACAAGTGTATGTTTGAGCTTGAAAAGAACTTGCTCATATAATTGTGAGAAAAAGTGTTGGGTAAATAATAGCATGAGATATTAGGTAGATTTTTGGCAGGTAGAACAACTAAACTCATAGATAATTGATTAATGGATCAGTGTTAATGGAATATGAACTCTGACCTTGCCCTTGTCTTGAGTATTTATCGACAACTTCAGTGAACGTGTGCTTACTAGATCTTTGTTTTTTCTTGAGGAAGATTAGCCCTGAGCTAACAGCCACCAACAATCCTCCTCTTTTTGCCAAGGAAGATTGGCCCTGAGCTAACATCCATGCCCATCTTCCTCTATTTTATATGTGGGATGCCTGCCACAGCATGACTTATAAGTAGTACATAGTTCTGCACCCAGGATCCGAACCAGCGAACCCGGGCTGCCAAGCGGAGCACACTAACTTAACCACTACGCCACTGGGCTGGCCCCTAGATCTTTAAATGATAAATATCTTGGAGGGGTAGCTTATATGTTTGGTAAAATAGTCAGGATTCAATATTTAGATGTGTGAAAAATAGTATGTAAGGCTAAAATGGTAGAGACTCGCTTGAGAGTGGTTCCTTGGAAAAAAAGAATGTGAAGTTTAAATGGTTAATAAGCCAGTGGTTTGTTGGTCCTATTAAAAAGGGAACAGTGGCTAATTGTTACAGAGCCTTATTGATAAATTGGAGTAGGTCCAGAGTAGGGACATCACAACTGTCTTCAAATATTTGAAGAGTATCCTGGCTTTATGTTGCTCTGAAAGAATTGCTAGAAATTTAATGAAGATCATTTTAGCACTATGAAATGGAAACCTTCCAAAAAACTAGAGTGGTCCAGCAATGGAGAGGACTACCATGTAAGGTACTGAAAGTCTTGTTATAGCGAAAGAGGTGGGCCATTTATGTAGGACAAGAATTGTGTTAGGAAATCTCTAAAGTTTCCTGTCTTTAGAATTGTGTAGTTCTATAATTTCACAAACTTATGACAATTTGAGAAGGTAAGAGGAATTTGCTCCAGGGGAAATAATATGCATATGAGTAGGGCATAGTTTTTAAAAAAAACAGATCAAACTCAGTGGCAATCCTGAAGACTATAATTAAAGTCGGAATGGGGAGTGGTTATAGCATTTCTCCCTCAAACATACTTGTGCTGTTCCCAGAATAATACAAAAGTGTGTAAAGAAACACAATGGTCTGAATTTGACCCATGGTTTGTCGGAGAGGTAAAGCATAGACGTATAATGGAGATCTGTTTAATTATTCCCCAATGTTCTGCTTCTCCTTTGATTAGAAGAAATGCTTGCCAGGTTACAAACAAGAGGGTTCATTTGGGAAACCGACAATCCTTGCCTTTGTATTGAGTTAAATATGGAGGTTTCATCTGTAAGAAGAAACCATGTTGGATTGCTAAGTACCTAAAAACCACTTCTAATGTGGCTCAAATTAACCTCGTTAGGCTTACCTGATATTTTTTCTATCAAGTTAACACAAAATACTCTAAGTGGATTGTAGTCCTTGGTTGAACAGATTCTACTTGAATTTACAGATAGTTCTGTATGGGATCTTGGATTTGGGAAGGACCTGAAAGCTAACCTAATATGAAGTTCCTTATTTTACTGATGCAGAAATTGAGTTCTACAGCTTTTGACTGACTTGCCCAAGGCAATTCTGTTGAGTTAGAGACAAATTTAAGATTAGATCCCAGCTCTTGTAACTTCTAGTGAATTCACGTCTCTTTCTATTGTACCGTACTCTCTCTCTCTTCTTTTAAGCTATTCTGAAGCTATGTAGTACGTCAAGATATAGAAGGAAAAGAGGAGCTTATATTCACATTGTCTTCATTAAGTTAAAGGTATTATATTTAAGTCTTAAGTATTTTTCGGTTTTATTAAACTTTGATCTCTGGAAATAAAATAAGAGACAGTTGTTAAACTTCTGTTCTGGTGAAAATGGAAGGGATGGATATAGGATTCTGTGGTTAATTTCAAAAAGGATTTAGAGCTTATGACAGTCTTAGCAGCTTCCCTAAATTATGTAGATGACTATTCCAGTAGCAGATAGATCAAGTATCCAAGTTTTAGGACAGCTTTTAAGCTCGGCAAATCTAAGACATCTGAACAGAATATCACTTTACCTAGAGGTAATTCAGGCTTCTGGACTTCTGGCGAAGAAAGTCAGCATGCTCGAGTACTTTGCTGCAAGGTCTTTAAGAGTGAAACATTTTTTTCTTGTGATTCTTTTATTTAGTCTCCCTCGTGATTGGAATACAGATTTAAGTAGTGGTACTTCATTGTTTTCAGCAATAATTGACTCAATATTGGATTTAATCACGATAATGGATTATCCGTTAAAATGTATTGCAGTGATAATTTCAATGTGGTTTTTATTGAGCAAACTCCTAAATGAGTATCTGAGTCACTAAAATTTATGATAAAAAGCAGAGGTGCTCAATAAATGTTTATTGAGTTAATTCATTAAGATTTTGAAAAGTGAACTCATAAATATTAAAAAAGTGTATATATATCTTTAGAGATAGTCCACTTGATGCAATTTGAAGTGACTAAATGTTTTTGGACAGTTCCTGATCAGTAATTCCTATGTTCATGCCATGTAAGTTGACATAGAGATTTAACATAATCGTGGAACTTTGGCTATTGTGGGGAAAGAGGTGTGAGTAGGTTAAGTGGGAGGTGAACAGATTGCCAAATTAAAATGAATTTGGAAAACTGAAAATCATATGAATTTAAAGATAAATTAGGTATATTTGAAAGTAAAAATCAAAAGAGAAGTCATTTTTCTGGTCCATGTGACTTCAGGGAGGGGGGAGAGGGAGCAAAGGGAGGGGGAGTGGTTTAGAGATTTCCTTGCAACCAAGTAGTTATAGTAATTTACTGCATGTCTGCTGTATCCCCAGCCTGTTCCAATAAAGTAGAAGTCGCATTCCCTGGTCTTGAGGAATTTGCTTTCTTTCGGAGTGGAGACAGGGTAAGACAATCACATATGAGGCAATTTGTTATAACTGCCTAAGATTTGTGTGATTGTGAAAATAAGTGGAATGCACTCTAAAGATTGTCCTTGGCTTCCTTCATCCCCCCTTCCAGCCAGGAGTACTTACTGTTCACCCTGAGTTCTCATATCCTAGGACTAGCGCATGTTGGAAATTCATGAGTGTTAAAAATTCTTGTTGGGACCAGGTCCTCACCTCAAAATCGTGCAAGTACCTGGCACGCGTTCTCTCTCTTCACCTCTCCTACCTTGTGCCTTAGACCCCTTGATTTCAGCCCTGACTGATCATCAGAATTACCTGTGGAGTTTTAAAATTCAGGCCCTAGGGGAATCTCCAGGGCTGTGGCTTAGGCAAGTGTATTTTTCAAAGACTTGTACATGTGTTTCTGATAACTTTTAACTATCCAACTTCTGGTGCCAGTGATCTGCATCTCATTTGCTTATCTACCTGGTCTTACTTCCTGCCTGGATATTCTCTTCCTGCCTATATAATGACTTCTCCTTTAGGTGTTTAATTTGATTTGTCTTAATCAACATTTGGGGGCATAACTCTTTTAAGATCATTAAAAATTTGAAAATTGGAACCAGTTAATTGAGTTATAGAGAACCAGACCTCAGTTAAAAATCTCTGCTATATGCATAGCATCTATTCTGGTCAGTGGATGTGTATTTATCCACTCCATCAACGTTGTGTGGAATATCCCATTTTTTGTGTCTTTAATCTGTGTTCTGTAATTCCCTCCAAAACACACTATGCTCACCTGTGTGTTGATTGTACATAGCAAGATGAGCAAATGTCTATTTTGAGCATGAAAATGTACTTGTTTCTGTAGCTACTTGTTTGTGATGTTAATTTGGGTAAAGTGATTCCATTCTATTTGAATAATTTCTCTGATGTAGTAAACATAAAACTTCTCATTCAGATGATAAATTTCTTATATATTCTTAAAATGGTTTGTGAAGCCATTAATACAGATTAAATGAAAAGCAATCACATCATTTTTAAACTAAAATTTGTGGTCAATAGTCTCAACATTTATCAATAAAAGTAAGATTGGGAATGTCAGATTCATTGCCTGGGCTTTATGACGGTAAATGGATTTCTGGTTCTAATATTAAACTACAATCTGTCTGACGTGATTTAAATATTTAGTGTAGATAAGACCAAAGTTAACAGATTTGCTGGAGTAACATGAACTAATTTTCTAGTTATTTGCTGGGCCAGGAGCATGACAACTATATAGAAGTGTGGATCAAATAAAAGTGAGGACCTTTTTATAGCTTGCTCATGAGAGGCCAGCGCATTCCACATCAGCACATCTGCCTTCCCAGAGGTTAGGAAGTTCAGAATTCACTGCTATGTGCTTTCATGATTACTTACTGGGTTGATGGCGTTTGGGCTATCAATATTAATTACTCTTTGTCCCCAAAGAAAATTTTAGGGACTTGTCTATTAGTATTTCTTATATTTGTGAATAAGTGGCATAAATAAATGCTGAGCCTGACACAGCTCTTCATCTGTCACCTTTTATTTGTTGCCATAAATGTCATGGTCATTTTTATGTTCATATAAGGTCCATCATTTTCACCCTGAAGCAATTTAGAGACCACTTATAGGAAAAAAAAAACAAAAGGTGGGAGAGAAAATGAGGATGGAGCAAAGGAAAGAGACCGAGAGAGCCATAGTCTAGCATAAAATGTAATGGATTTCAAAGTGGGTACTTGGCTCTTACTATCTTCGGAACACTTTAAATCAAAGGATCTGCTTTTGTAGAATGTTAGAATTGAATGTAACCTGAGAGATAATATAGTTCATAGGCTTCATTTTTAAAAATAAGGAAAGAAGAGAAAGGTTAAATGACACAGTCATGGTCACACAAATAGTGGCATTGTCTACTGACTGGCCATCATGCTGCTGCTTTTCTTTATTTTTAGGGTGAGCAAAGTAGGTCATTTGCCTCAGACATTCAGGAAGGCTAAGACCATCAGGTACCTCAATTTTGCCAGTGAATGGGCATTTTTCAAACCTTCTTTTCCTCATTCCTGTACTTGACGCTGTTGACTCATCTTTTCTCAGAATTTCTGTTCTTTCAGTTTCTGTGGCTGTGTGGTCTCTGTCTTCCTTCTAGCCTGAGCTTTATTTATTTATTATGTTGATTCTATATTCTATGTTCTATTTGTGTTATCATATTATTTATTTATTTCCTTCCGAGGACCTCGTTCTGCCTCCACTCCCTAACATCAGGCCTCCAGAATTCTGCCCTGAGCGACTGTTCTTTGCACTCTTCGTGTTCTCCTTGGACAATCTCATTTACCATCTATTTAGTACTTATTTTTTTAAGGTGTACTTTTTGGTGAGGAAGATTGGCCCTGAGCTAGCATCTGTTGCCAGTCTTCCTCTTTTTTTTTTTTTTTCTCCCCAAAGCCCCAGCACATAGTTTGTATATTCTAGTTGTGGGTCATTCTCGTTCTTCCATGTGGGATGCTGCCACAGCATGGCTTGATGAGCAGGGTGTAGCTCAGGATCCAAACCTGGGAACCCCAGGCCACCAAAGCAGAGCATGCAAACTTAACCACTCGGCCACGAGGCCAGCCCTGGTTGACTGCTTATTAAGAGTCCCATACCATGCTAGATACCATGTTAGACACTGGATAAGGACAGACGCAACCTCTGGACCATCCATTCTTGGGGTTTCAGCTGCTGCCTATATTCTGAAGATTCCTGAATGCACAGCTCTGGTTGTGATCCATGCCCTGTGTTGTCCGTGTGTAACTAACTCGGATGTCCCACGGAAACCTCAAATTTGATGTGCTTCACATGGACTTTCTCATTTCCTTTTTTTCCCCACCCCTTTCTTCAAAATATGCTTTTCCTCCTGCATTCCGGATCTCAGTGTCAAAGTTGCTTAGCCACTCCTTCAGAAAGTTAAAAGTCAGCCTTGGTTCTTGTTCTTTCTTTCCCTTCCGATGACTAATTCCTGGCCCCTCTACCTTACGTCTACTCTCTTTTACTCCTTTATCATCCCTGATCTTCAGTTTTGCAGTAGGCTCCTAACTGGACTTCATTTCTCTAGGCTTGCTTCCCTTTCCACCACCTTCCTGAAATTCACTCTGCACAGAGTGTAATCCAAGCATGGCAGTCTCTGCTTAGCACCTTTGCTTGGTTCCCCATATTCTTCAGGGTAAAGCATAAGCTCCTCAGTGTGGCACTCAGGGTTGTCTGTGACCTGACCCTACCTTGTGCTGCCTGCCCTTCCTACCCAGGTGCTTGCTGCTCTCTGATGATGTCACACTGTTTCTTGAGTCAGAATTCTGGCTTATGCCATTTCCTCTGCCTGGTCCATCATACCCTCATTCATGGCTCCCTGCTCTGTACCACTTGGCTGAACTTTAAAAAAATCAAGAAAAATTTCAAATAATCACAAAAGGACAGGGAAAAGTACTAAGAGTACTTGTATTCAACGTTAAGATTTTGACACGCTGGTTCATGTATTCTCCCCTGCCCTTTTTTCCTTTTGCAGAAGTATTTAAAAACAAATCCAAGCTACCATTCAGTTCCCCCCCCTACTTCCATAGGCATCTTCAGAAGTATGGACATTTTCATACCTAACAACAATGCCATTATAAAACCTAACAAAACTGACAGTAATTCCTCGGGATCATCCAATTCCCTGTGCATAATGAAAAATTTCTAAATTGTTGCAAAAAAAAAAATCTTTTTACAGTTAGATTATTTGAATCATGATCGAAATAAGTACCACATATTAAATTTGGTTAAGTCTCTAATTCTCTTTTAATCGAAAACAGTTCCCACTCCCCTTTTATTAATGCTGTTTTCTTGTTGCAGAAACCAGGTCGGTTGTCATATAAAATGTTCCATAGTCTGTGTTTATTTGTCTTCCTGTGATGTTACTTAATTTGTTTCTATATCCACTGTAAATAGAAGTTAGCTCTAGAGGCTTGATTAGATTCAGTTTCCATTATGAATTTGTTTATCTACCTATCTATCTATCTATCTATCTATCATCTATCCATCTTTTTGTCTTTTGGGATGTTAAGATTGACCAGTGTGTTCAAGTGGTGACAGTTTCATTTTAAGCTTTTAAAACTCACCATCAATCATTGTGCAACTAATGGTTTAATCCATTAATGATCACTGCTCAAATCAATTACTTTATTAAGGATTGCAAAATGTTAATTGTATAATTCCATATTTTCTTCCATATTTACTGGCTGGAACTCTCTTTTTTTTTGCTGAGGAAGATTCACTCTGAGCTAACATCTGTGCCAGTCTTCCTCTACTTTGTATGTGGGATGCCTCCACAGCATGGCTGATGAGTGGAGTAGGTCCGCACCCAGGATCCGAACCCGCGAACCCTGGGCTGCCAAAGCGGAGTGTATGGAACTTTAACCACTCAGCCACAGGGCCGCCTCCTCAGGGGTTTGTGGATTCTATGAAGTTCTGTGTAAAATTTTAAGTATATATCCTTTTTTTTTTTTGTGGAAAGAAACCATAGCCTTTATTAGATTCTCAAAGGTGTCCGTTACTCAAAATAAGACCCTTAGTTTTTGTGCTCAGAACTGGAATAAAACAGATTTCTGCTCATATAGAATTTTGGAAACATCTTCCTGACCTGAGATTTGATTAGTGGGTCAGCCTGTACACATAGTGAGATATATTCTGATTTCTCATAACTTCCACTTATGGTGTGAGTCAGAGGTATTTACTGTAAGAATGCCATCCCAACAAACCCCACTTTTATATCCTTTCATTTGCACATGAAAATGATATACACATATAGAAAATGTATTTTATGTATTTGCTGCTTGCAGTCATTAAACTGCTTCAATTAGCACCTCAACTTGTTTTGTTTTTGTTTTTAACCAGTTCTGCACTTTCCAATGAATAATAACTAGCTATTTTCTTATATATTACTTTAATATCCATTTATATTACTATATCGATATTAATATCCATATATATTACTTTAAATCCATAGAAACGTAAACAGATGGGGTAAGAAAAATACCACATTAACTCAGGGATCTAGCACACAGAAATGGGCTCCCTGCTCTGGAAGTGGAACCAAGGAGGGAGGGACGGGCCTGACCAGAAGTGGCGGTGAGTCAAAGGCTCAGAGTCCAGAGGTCTGAGGATTGCAATGGGGGTTTTGATGACAGAGAAAGAAGTGGGGAGGGCTGTTACTACTTTAAACTCACATAGAGTTGAATGAGTCATGTGTTGGTACCATTCATTTACTCCAAAATATAACATTTAAAAATTCCCCAAACAACTAAAGGGACAGTAGAAACTTAGGAATGTCAGATGTGGAACCAAAACCCAGATTCAATCCCAGCTTGACCATTTACCTTGGACGACTTGCTTACCTCTTCTATGTCTCAGTTTCCTCATCTGTAATAATCGAACCAACCTCATAATGTTCTCTTGAGGGTTCAATGTATGAAATGCGCAGAACAAAGTGCAGAAAATGTGTCCTTCAGCTGTAGCAGACGGAGCTGTGAAAAAGGGAAGATGGGAAACGCCTATGAATATGGTGGTGTGTGTCTGGAGGAGAAGTTACCCACCCCGTCCTTGCTGCCCCACACCCCCATGTGCATACACGCACAGACACCCAACCCTTGGCCTTCCCCATATGGGAGTGGACAAATCTTAATGACATATGCTATTAGCACGATGTTTTACATAGAAATTGATGGATTCATGGTGCATGTTTGTTTGAGAAGTTGTATAATAATTGCCTGTAAAATAAAGAAAAAAGCTGCTTTTTGATCCACTTGGCTGGTCAGTTGCCTCCAATGTAGACCAACCTAGCTGTGTAGCAGTGGTGTGACGCTGAATAGTTTGTTGTTATCAGAGCACCTGTTTTCTCTGAGTATGTTTACAGAGTTTTTATGGTTAGTTTTATCTACCTTATGGCTAAATATGGACATATTCAAAAGAAGTTTCATGCTAAAAGCATGGCACATGCTGCCTCTTCTTATTTTCCAATTGTTACATAAATCAATAACATCTCAAGAAACCACCACCTGTTTCTTATTTTTAATTTCCATGACATCTCTCCTCTCATATTGATCGTATTCCTCTGAGGAGCTTCCACCTCACTGTCTCTTTTGTTTCTCTGGCTTCTTTCTTTGTTCCAGATCTAACTCAAGCTTTTCCACATTGCAGGCTTTCAGTTCGAGCCCGATACTGATATTATACAGGTATTGATCTCGTTTAGCAGTTTGAGCCATTGCTTCTGATGCTTCTAAAAGAAAAAAAGTCAACGACAACTACAACAAACAGAGCACAATGGGGCTGCCCCGTCTTTTCCAGATGTAGGCATCGGTTTTCGACATGGTCATGTCTCCAAACCATTTTACTAATGCTACAAGTAGATCCTAAAATCTCTCACGAAGTCTCATTTTTAGCCTCCCCTTATCTGTATTACCTCTTCTCTTTGCGCGATTTGCAAACCCCAGGATTGAGAGGTAATACTTTAAATAGTTTTGATTTTTTTTCTCACCTGCACCTCATCTTATCTTAGATGCAGCATGAAAAAAAAAAAAAAGAAGTGAGAGCAGCCAGGGTGGTTGGAAATATTGTAATTGCACCTTGTTTGGATTAGCTCGAGGCTCAGTTTGCTCGGCTTTTCAATCCACTCATCAAGGTAGATATGAACTCAAAGGAGATCAGGTTTTGCTTAAAAAAGAAGGAAAACTAGAGTCAGAGTTCTTATCGTTAGCCATCGTGAACAAAAAGAAGGAAGAGTAGGTTCTGTTTGAATTTTTATGTATACAATTTATTTATGTAGTTCTCTACTATTTTTGCGTTTGTCATCAGTTTTGGAAATGTGGTAGATGTTTTGAAATAACGTACATATGCTTTAAATGTTAGATTTGTCATGAAAGAGATTGTGACATGCTTGTATTTTTGTGGAATATTGTTAATTCTTCTTAAAGTAGTTACATTTGCATATTTTGTTGATTACTTTTACTCTTAGAAATAAATCTGTGAATCAGGTATAGTTTTAAGTGAAAGGCCTTTTCGTGACCTGTAATTTTTATATTTTTATAAAAGTCCACATTTATATTTTGAATACATCATTTTCAAGACCCTAAAGTTTGTCCTGGGGCTCATATTTAGGAGACTAACCATATAGTCCGGTAAGAATAAGCGAATGGAACCGTTGACGTGGCCTAGAGTCTGATACATTCACAGTTTAGAGACATAAATATTGAAAGTATTATGTGCAATAATGATTACAATAGTTCTATAAGAAAATTAAATTATAAAATAGCCAAATTAACTCAACCAGTTATTAATTGTATTTAAAAGACAGTTATGAAGCAAAGCCACAGGGAAATAGCCCTAGAGTTCAAGAAAGTAAAGCATGTACTGTATTTTCTCCTATGATTTGATTGGAAAAATCTTTGAATTTCTAATCTGAGAAACTAAAAATGCGATTGTTCCGTCTGGATGACTGTTCATTTAGATTGTGATGGTTCTACGATGAGTTTTATCAGCCTTATTGTAGAATCCTTCACCCTATCCTTTCTTGCTTTTGACCTGTGATTAAAAAAAAAAAATTTCAAAATCATTTCAGACTTAGAGAAAAGTTAAAACATAATATAGAGTTTACTTAAATCCTTCATCCAGCTTCTGCTAATGTTAACAATTTATGTGACCATAGTACATTGACCAAAACCAGGAGATTAACATTGATACACTACTATTTCTAGATACAGACCTTGTTCTAATTTCGCTGGTTTTCCTAATAATGGTATTTTTCTGATCCCAGACCCTATCCAGAATGCCACAGTGCATTTAACTGTTCTATCTCCTTGGTCTCCTCCAACCGTTGACAATTCTTCAGCCTTCCTTTTCTTTCATGACCTTGACAACTTTGATGAGTACTGGTCAGTGATTCTGTCAAACGTCTCTCGATTTGGGTTTGATTTCCCATGATCAGGTTGAGGATATGCATTTTTGGCCTGAATACCACAGAAGTGATGTCTTTTTCTCAGGGCATCATATGAAGGAGTACACTATGTTTTATGATATAAACTATGTTTATGTTAGTCTTGATCACTTGGTTAAGGTGGTATCTGCTGTATTTCTCCACCGTACATTTCTTTCTTTCTTTCTTTTTTTTGAGGAAGATTAGCCCTGAGCTAACATCTGCTGCCAATCCTCCTCTTTTTGCTGAGGAAGACTGATCTTGAGCTAACATCCGTGCCCATCTTCCTCCACTTTATATGTGGGACACCTACCACTGCATGGTTTGCCAGGCAGTGCCATGTCTGCGCCCGGGATCTGAACCAGCGAACCGTGGGCCGCTGAAGCGGAACTTTCGAACTTAACCGCCGTGCCACCGGGCTGGCCCCTCTCCACTGTAAATTTCTGTTTTTCCCATTGAATTAATAAATATCTTGGTGGAAATGCCAAGAGACTATGCAAATTTCTTGTTTCTTCTTAAACTTTGCCCACTGATTGTGGCACCCATCAGTGGATCTTGCTTGCAACAAATATTACTGCAACGTTGTAATGGTGATTTTGTATTTATCTCTTTTCTCTTACATTTTTTGGAATTTTCCTGTAAGGAAGAGCTGTTCCTTCTCTCCCATTTATTTATTTACATATTCAGTGATTAATTTTCATCATCAATAAGTTTCATTAATTCATCATCTCTGTGGACTCGTGGGTATTCATTTTAATTTTATGGTTTATGGTCTAATAATAACTTTCTTTTTTTGCTCAATTTTTTTTCTCTTTTGGCCTTTGAGAACTCTTCAAGTTGATTCTGTGTCCTTTTGAGATGCCCTTGTCCTTTTCCCAACACTTTCTTCTTTTCTGGCCCCACAAGGTGCTCCAGGCTGGTCTTGTATTTGCCCTGCCCCATCATTGGAATTAGGTACTTCAAAGATTCCCCTTATTTGTAGCTACATGCCACCGGAGATTGGTATTTAGAAACTAAGATTTTTGCCTCATATTGAATTTATGGAAAGACCTGTGTTTTTAAGAGGTTATATAAAAGTAAATAAGTATTAAATAAATAAATCAGAGCATTTAGAGGTATGTAGCTGCAGCCAAGAAGGCTGTTCCAAATATTAGGTCTCAGGAGCTTCTAGAAGGTCAAGTACTCTTTTCTGGATGTAAAAACATTGGAGAGCGTTCCATCTGTGTCTTTTCCCAAGATGACCTAGAAGCATTTGTAATAATCTTTGCTTTTTACAAACAATCTACTTTCTTTTTTCTGTTTACCATATCGACTAAGAATTATACTGTGCCACTGAGGAAACGTTATTTGTTTTCCCTACTACTTGAAAGTATGAACACATAAAAAAAGCAAAAGCCAAATATCTATCTTTAAAATTAACATCGATGTTAAAAGTCTTGTATATGCTGCTTTGGGTTGTGGGAACATAGACCTTGTTCCTCTCATTCACCCCTGCGCTAGCGCTTCTCAGTTGAAGTGGTACACAAAGGCATCTGTCTTGCCCCTCTCCTGGCCCCGCATCCCTGACAACTAAGTGGGCATCTTTGTGGAAAATAATGCAGACTCAACAAGATCACAACCTTAGTGCTAAAACTGCTCTTAATGAGGTGCTGTGTATGAATGAATTAAATTAGTTGGCCCCTCCTGTGGCAGGCTCTGTTTACTGTTTGTCTGGTTGACTAATTTAAGGGGATAAAATTATGGTACAGTCTCTGCCTTGCTTGTTTTCATCAAAGAGATGGGCTAATTTGTAATGAAACTTTATCAATCAGATTGTGCAGTGGGTCCACCCTCCCAGCTCTGACTAATGAATTAAGGCTGTTTGAGTTCTTTCATACATGGCGCATCCTGTTGCCACTGAGAGGGGAGGGCGCCTTGGCTGTAGACTGATTCTAAGACGGATTGCTTCTTTTCTCGCAAATAGATAACCAACTTTTCTGTTTTCTGTTTCTTGGCATGTTTATGGCTTTATGATTATCTTTCTTTTTTGACGTAGGGTATGAATTTAAAGTGGAAAGTGTGTAAAAATGCTGGTTTGTATTTGTTTGGGTGAAACCAAAGATTGTGCATTTCATATTGGACAGCAGTAGCTAAGAACTCTCAACAATGGGACAAGGAATAATAGTACAACCAGCAGAGAAATGGAGAGTTTGGAAAGGCAATATTCTTCAATGTTGGGAAAGTAATGAAAGGTCAAAACGAAGCTCAATAGAAAAGCCGTTATGAAAGGAAGGGGGAGAATTTGGCTTTTATGTTGCTGTCAGGATTTGGGATTTGTTTTCTTTTTATTCTGACAAAACTCTTTTGGGGTGTGTTTTTTTCTCTTCAATTCAAACAGTTTATACAAGTGTTATTTTAAACTTCCTTGTGTTTACATCATCATGTCTTTTAAAAAGAAACTTTTTTTTTCAATTTTGTTATCTGGGAATTTTTAAGGACAGAGCCACTGTTTGTGAGACACACACACTCACACATCTATGCATTAATGTGAATATTTCTATTTTCCCTGCCTGACTGAGAAAGAAATAAGTACAGGATAATTCAAGAATACTTTGTAAGGGATTCCTTACATTTCAGTCTTGTTCATTTCAATGCATTAGTGTGATTATTTTGAAAATTTATGTTACTTCGTTGTCATTGATTAGTTAATTTGTAAACTCGCCACAGAAAGATATTTTACATATGTAAAAATGACATAAAGCTCCATGTCAGACAGCAATCAGTGGCAGAAGTGGATTTAAGATTTCGAGTTCTGACTTCTGTCCTGTCATCAGGCCACTAATCTGCATGATTTTCTGAAAGAATTTGAGGCCTGAGGAAAGAAGATGCCAGAGATACATTTCCAAAGAGATGAGTCACTTTGGGTGGTTTGATATAATAAAATCTGTGTTTATTTTTCAAAAGGCTTTTGAACAGATATTAGGGAAACAAATTTCATCATTGTGTTCAACTTTATACTTCATAACATTGTACTTTCCGTTCCAGTGGTTAACAGCACCAAGTTCGTAGTTATTCTCTTCTTGTTCTCTCTTGGGAGTTTTCTATTAAAAAAAAAAGGCAGAGATTTTTAGTGTTTTATCAGAATGACTTAAAATGTTACCGGTATCCTTTGCCTGGACTATTAAATTAGCCTTTAGCCTTTCTAATGCTATGCTGTGCTTTGCCTATGTCACTTCCTTGCTAAGAAACATTCTGTGGCTCCCCACTACCCACAGAATTCTTCCTCCTGACATTGAAGATCCTCCATGATATTGTCTCAATGTACTTTTCCTATGTCTGGGTGTGTACCATCCAAACTAGACTATTCCATCTTTCCTGACCGTGTTCCAGGTTTCTATTCTCTACATATTTGCTCTTGTCATCCCCTTTCCTTGTAGTGCCCATAGGACCCATCTTTGCTGAGCTGCCACATCTCTTTTAAAGTCTGTATCTCATGGTTTTGACTTTGTGAAACATTTGTTATCCAGGAGATGCAAGAACAAGGCTCCTGGTCTCATGGGCCTTGCCTTGTGGTGGAGGATGGGGTTGCAGACCATAAGCAAGTAAATAAAATTTAATAATACTTAATTTCTGGTGGTAATACATGCCGTGAATACAGTTAGATAATTATGATAGAACTATACTTGGAGTGGGGGGAAGAGAATGTAGGCCAGATAGATTGAGTGGTTCAGGGTGGACCTCTTTGAGAAGGTGGTATTAGGCTGTGACTTAAATGCAAAGAAGGAGCCAGCCATGGGAAGATCCTGGAGAAGAGGGAAAAGGCACAAAGGTCCTGAGACAGGAGAAATCTTGGTGATTTCCAAGAATACGAGGAAGGTCGTGTCTGCCGCACACTGAGCCGAGGGGGTCGTAGTAAGAGATGTCCTGAGAGAGGTGGGGAGAGCCCAGTTGCTGCAGGGATTTGTGACCCAGTATGTTCAATATGTGTGTTGATTTTAAGCTCTTGATTCTTTGCAATTCATTTCATTTATTTCAATTATCTGTGTAGTCCTTTTTAAGTAACGGATTGTAAACTCTTTTTGGGTAGGACTTATATATTATTTAATTTTGTTCATAGATAAGAGGCAGTCAGTAAATATTTGTCAGATAGTTGAATGAATGAAGCTGGGGGGTGTCTGAGAAATTAGTGTTGTAGGTATTTGAAATTAATATTTTACCGAAGCAGAAAGAGTCAAGATCATACTTGGCTCTTTACTGGTGGCCATGTTCATGATCTTTTGAGGAAGGAAGAGATGGAAAGAGCAGAAACTATTACATTAGGGGCAGTGCATCAAAGGGGGCTAAGAGTGAGAATCTGGGAGTCTGATTGTCTGAGGGGGAACCCCAACTCTATCACTGACTTGCTAGATCTTTGGAAAGTTCCTTAATCTCTCTAAGACTTTGTTTTCGCACAAGGAAAATGGTGATAATATTATTTACTGTATTAGTCTGTCATAATTCTTAACTGAAATCATCCATGTAAACACTGAGAATGATGTCTGGCAAATGACAAAGACCCAATAAATAAATCCCCAAAATGTTAGGACAGAGGTTCATCACAGTGTCCCTGTTGGAAGGCTCTTGTTGAAATCCTTCCGGGTTCTCAAACCAGTCCTTGACCTCTTTGCCCACTGTATCTGAAATTTTTGGATAATTCTATTGGTAGTTAATAAGGTGAAACAGAGGAACTTAGTTTTTAAAAAATAAATAGACTCAAACAAAAATTTCTGCTTTTTTATTCTGTCGGCAGCTGAGAAATATATCTTCAACAAATTATATTTTCAAGAAAGGGATTACAGCCATTTGGTAAACAGCAACAATTTACATATCTTATGAAATTTCTTTCATAATTGATTCAACTATAAAATTATATGAGAAACTGTAGCCTGACTTTAGCCGTGATGATACGATGTTCTAGAACTTCTGTCATTCTATATGTTTATAGATGTACCCTGCAGTGCTATCTTAAGTGTCTTTGCTAAAGGACTGTGTTATAGGTGAGATCATTTTCTAACAGCTTCCTCTAGTAGCACGTCCAGGACAGCTCTGTGTCATAACAAATTCCATGCTTAGAGGCTCTTGTAAAAACCACAAATGGTGTAGAGATGAGCTTTTTTTTACCTTGGGAAGAAGCCAGTAGAACTTGCATAAGCATAAAGAGCAAGGTGTAAAGTAATAAGTTCGGTCTATATTCTTAACCAAATTATGTTTCAGACGTTCGATTTCAGGCAAGGTCAGATTACATCAGCACATTCTTTGGGTGCTCTTTTCCTTTATTCTCATTAATACACTGAAATTTTGGATTGGAAAACATGGTATAAACTGATGGTGGAATTCAGACTGGAGCCCTTTGAGGGTGTGGTTTATTGTGCCTTTTCCAGCTCTTAAATAATTCTGAACATTTTAACCAGCCAAATAGAAAAATCCCTGAAGGCTTTTTGTACAGTTGTTTTGTTTCTCTTCTGCTACTCCCAGTAACATTACATAAGTTACCTGGAAATTGTGAAGCTTGGCTACGCTGAGCCAGATGGTCAGAATTCCTGGAATTCTCACTTCCTCAAACATAAGAGTGAAGGTGGATAGTTTTTGGATGATAAGGAAATATCTGGGAGAACTGTCAAAAATGAATGATACTTTCTGTAATTGTTGTTCTTTTCCATATAGTCAGAGCCAAAAAGGACAGAGGCAAATCATGTGTCCAGGGATTTGTAGCCCAATTTGACTTTTTCAAAAAGTTTGGGTAAACTTTAAGTAACCTCTCTCTTTAGGCATTACTCTTCTTTGTAGGTAATTTTGCGTGTGTAGGAGTTGCTTGAAAATGAGCAGAGTTGCCGTTATTAAGATTCTGGAATTCTACCGCCACCACCCTTCACCTCAAACACGCTCTTTTTGGATCAAGGAGTATGGAGACTACTGTTCTTCAACTTCAACTCTGTTTGGTTATGAGATTAGACTGTTTTTGAGTTTGTTCTCCCTTGAACAGTTTAGATCGCTGTGGCATATTCAACTGAATTTATTGTCGTAGAATGAAGTTATGGGATTCATTTCATGTTTATTCTTAAGTGTAGTTTAAAAACCTGGAGAGATTTATAAGACTTGGAATTATCCAGGGTCAAATCCCAACTTTGTCTTTGACTTTGCTGGGAAAGGACTCTCTTGGAACTTTGCTCTGGATGTAGGTCTGTGCTCCTTGCCTGCCTCCCCAACCTTTAGATTCTTTTGATTTTTACTCTCAAATCTACAGCTTTTCTTGTTACGTTAGTTAATGAATAGTTGTTAATAAATGGTGCAATTTCGGATGTTAGCGTGTCATGAGACATACTGCACAGCTTAAAACACTTTCTTTAATCAGATCCTTGAACCTAAACTAGAAATGACGTATATTTTTGATGTTGTTCTGAAAGTTGACCTCAGAGTAACCGTTGTTCTCAAATGATCACTCAAACCGAAAAGAAACAGATTTGTTATTGGTTGATACTCTCTAATAAAACCAGGTTAAGTTCTCTGGAATTAAGTTCCCAAGGACCATTTTGTGAATTATCTTGTCTGAATAACTTTCCTAGTATTTTGACTACCATTTGGGGTCATTTATAGTTCTAAGTGGAAGAAGGAAAAAGAGCAAGCACAGGAGGGTTTCTGATCTGTACTTAATTATACTGGCTTCCCCTGATTAGATTAAGTTCCCACTACGCTGGGCCATGCTTTATTCACATTGGGTCCATGTTGTGGTGTGGTGCCCACAGTAATCACCCAGTAGACCCAGTAGATAGTCATTGAATGACTGAATCACTCTGATACTTTTTTAGTTGTAGCTAAATTGAACAAAACTAAATTTCTCTGTTTCTTGAGTAAATGTCAGGTTGTAACTAGATCTTCTTAATTTGACAATGGTTCACTGAAAACCAGATGGACTTTAAGTCTTCTGTCAACACTTTATAACAAAAGTGGCTTCAATGGTAGATTGGCAGTGAATATTCCAAGTTGCCATGCTGTGGTGGTATCAGAGAATAAAATTATTTTTTTAAAGCAAAGATGATATAATGTGCAATAATCAGATCCAACATTAGTGGTACTCCAGTCATATATATTTGGAGATAAATTTGTTGAGTTCTGGAAATAATTAATTCTGTAATAAACACTATTTTTCGGTGTTTGTTTTCATTACACTGATATTGAGGGAAAGAACGATCAATTTCCCATCATGCTATCATGGCTCTTTCATTTTATTTAGCGTTTATGTTTTACAAGAAATTGTGGTACATTGGAACTGCCTCACTCTAGACTTCTGTTATACTTAGAATGCCATGCATTGCATTATAAAACACGACATTAAGAAAGTTCTTTTCTTGAAAGCACATTATTCCCAGGTATGAGTTAAGGTGGGAGGTTGAAGTTGGGAGAATTGGATCCTCATTTGCATTCCATCATTTATGGTGTGACTTCAGCTAAGTTTTATAACCTTTCCAGATCTTTATTTTCTCACAAACTATAATAATAATAATAATAATCTATGCTGTTTGTTTTGAACAGTTGTTGTGAGGATAAAATGAAATAATAACTGTGAAGCACTTTGAAACTTTCAAAGGTGTTATTATCTGCTGTCATTTTTATTGGCTGGCCTGGATTAGAAAACATATTCCAGTTTCTTGCGTGGCAACTGAACTACAGGGAAGAGTGAACCCATCAGGTCCCACCGTTGTCTTGCCTTTTATATACTTCGTCAGTGCAAGAGGAGCTATGTATATATTCTTATTATCCTGCCTAGGTCTATCTGCTGCAGAGGGAAGAGAAGGGTCTGGCCTTACTTCTCTACCCGGTGACTCCACGTACAGATACATTCTACACATCAGTATAATTTACCCACTTTTCTTCTTCTTAAAGCAAGAAAACCATGAAGTTATTTTCACTGTGGGCAGGGAATCTCAATAGATATCATTACTTCTGTGGAGCTTGTGTCAGTTTTTTCAATTCTTTCACATCACCCAATGCATTCTACAATTCGGGAAGTTATCAATTGATACAAGTACTTCTGCACTTAAAGAAGGTTCAGTTGCATCTTTACTGACACTGACATTTTTTAAACACTTTCTATTTTAGAAGAGTTTTAGATTTACAGAAAAGGTGCAGTACAAAAAGTTCCCATATGCCCCTGCCCCAATTTCCTCTCTTCTTGCCTTATGTTAATGTGGCACATTAATTATATTATAATAAATGGACCAGTATTGATACATCATTATTAACTAAAGTACATACTTTATTCTGGTTTCCTTAGTTTTCCCCTAATATTCTTTTTTTCCTGTTCCAAGACCCCATCCAGGATACATGTTACATTTAATATCATATCTTCTTAGGCTTCTCTTGACTTTGTTTCTTAGACTTTCCTTGTTTTTGATGATATTGACAAGTTTGAGTATTGCTGACACTAACTTTCAACCAGAGATTTCAAATTGCTCATTAGAAGAAAATGATGAGATCCACTCTCCCACCCACAAATAAAACCCCATAGCGTGAAGTTGTATTATCATGTGCTCATGGCAATTAAAATATTTTACTTAATGAAGCAGAAAGGGGGAAAGAAGTCATCAAAAGGCTTGAGTAGTATTCATATATATTTAAATTTTCTTACTACAATGTATTCTCTCTTTAAAAACTTTTTAATACACATTTAAAACTTCACATCTTAAACCTAACATCTGAGACCTTGTATATAGCAAGAAATCTAAGCTATTTTACAGCTCATTCTTTCATAAAAGGCCAATTTTCATCAGAAGTATCAAGAAAAAAATACATAAGTATCACTTGTGGACTCCAAGAAGCTTCAGTTAAGGTAACATTGTTTAGCATCACTTGCCAATGACAAGATGGCCTTAAGTGTTTATTATAACCCTGAGTCTCTGTTTCTATTAATACTTGAGGGGATTGAATCATTGACTTTTCAAAGCAACTTCACTGAAGGCTATGAAATGATTACTTTTCATCATGTCAGGATCATTACTGGTCTTGTACCTTATGGCCTAGAGCCTGACCTTCATTTTTTTGCAGTTGCCCAGTTTTGCTAAGCTTCCTGAGATAGATGTACCATAGTATGCAATTTATTTTAATTTAGGTAAGCTATTTCCTATGGGGGAAAATGTTGTTATCTTTGCTTCACACCTGAGGGTGAGACTTTTCATGGACTTTTAAAGCAGGGGGAATGAAGCTAAGCACTCAATCAGAAGGCATTTATTTCCTTTATTACCTGACTTTTAGTTAGTTACCAAAATCAACAGCTATTTCAGTTGTTGAGCTTTCATTGGTGCTACATTTGGACTTTGAGCTGTGGAACCCTTTTTAACGAGTCTGCAACATATGAAGCTAACAGGCTAATGTGAAGGGGAGACACATGGTGATCTTCCTTCCTCTTTTGATTAGTTTGAGCTTAAGGATTTTATTATGACCAAAAATTTGGTGAGTATGTGTGTCTGCTTGTAGCTCTTGCTTTAACCAAAGCTGTTTATACTTTATTGCCTCAAAGCAATTAAATGGAGTGAAGGTGTTGGGTTCCTAATTTGGCAAATGCATTCTGAACATGTAGTGACTTGCTGGCTCATAATTCACCTTAAAAAAAACACATTCTACTAAGAGTGTGAAAGAGCAAATCCTACAAGGGTGAAAGGAAAAGCATTTTCTTATGCCATGTGGGAAGACATGGCAAGGAAGGTAGACTGAGATCCAGTATGTACATACTTTGAGAGCGAGTGTTAATTACGTCGGACAGCTGTGGATCTGAAATGTGGTCCTGGTTTATCAGAACTTCATACATCCATTGCTTTGTCCTGTCTTCATTCCTTTATCCCCTTCTTTTCCCTTATGTTTCCTGTATTGGTCAATTTCTTGTTTTGGTTGCTACTGTACTTTCAAGGACTATTGTGCATCTTTACTTTGAAAGCTTTGATTCAAATATTATTTCTAACATTCAGAATGCAAAATTTATTATTTTGCCTTGCCTGAGAATTTTCTTTTTACCTAAATGCCAGCATGTGACTCTAGTGAACATTGTTTTGATGACGGGTGTGGGAGGGATGTTCAGGACGATCGTGATTGGTATAATAAAGGAGGTTAAAATACCCTGGCAAGAGCCACTGTAGGAGAGGGGGTTCTTGAACCCTTCCCAGAAAGCCTGTGTAGGTGCTGCCACAGGCTGGAAAAGTTTCCATGTCAGGGCCCGATTCAAGTCAGAGTTACAGATCAGTTGCCTTGGGTTTTACCACAAATGTAAATCAGAGAACCCACCATACAGAGTCATCTGTAATTTCCCCATTAACTGGTCCCTCCACTCCAAGTGCACACAAGCCAGTGTGAAGGGCTGCCACCCAGGCAGCAACCCCGGCCTAAAGAGAGAAAGAAAGAAAGAGATGTTAGGTTTTTGTTTATTGGTTTGTTTGTCTATCTTGTTGGCTTTAGGATGAAAAGAATAGGGGTGAGCTTGTCTTACCTCTTAATTTGAATGTGGTGGCTCTTTGGGTATTTTGTTACTTTTAAAATCTTTTTGGAGGGGGTCATAGTGTTTTCAGCCATGTGTTTTAGAAACCTGGTGCTAACGTTCGAGTTAAAATAGGCATAAAGGAATATTAGAGGATCATGCCGCAAGTAAGTTAGCAAATGAGCAATAGACAATAAAAAGGAAATGAGAGAGTTTCTCCATGCCCATTTTGGATATTTATATGGATTTTGGAGCTCTTCATGTGCCTCCAACCCACCCACACAACACCATTAAAAAAATATGGTGTGTGTATCAAATACAGCCTGAATTTCCATGAAGGCAGTCCAAAAGAAACTGTGAGTTGCCCATGTAACCAATTTTTCCCTGAATTTTCCTGTGTAAGTGGAAAAAAATAGCTGTTCGGGTTTCAGCCACATTCGGGCATACTGGCTTCGTACCTGTTTCAAATGTGCTTGCATAGGACTAATGGTCATCTTTAAAGAAAATGCTTCATCAAAAAGGACAACAGGCTAATTTACTTCATGGAAGGAAAGTTGTATTAAAAGTGCTGTAAAAGCGATCTCTTTCCTTTTATCCCCCTGAATGCTCAGTGCCCATCTCCTGAACAATCTTGGAAAACCACAGGGCAGAATTCCAGGAAACAATTCTTTTCTTTAATTAAGAGCTCCATACAAGTTTGAACTAAAATCTGACTCTGTTCTAGGTGTTCTGGATGCTTCTCTTGCCCTGCATATTGATAGAATATGTTACCTGAAGAAAACCGTGCTATTGAACAAATGGTCTCTCTTCTATTCATGGCAGCATCTGTTCTGTGGCATTGTTTTGCCACCCAGAGGTGACAAAGCAGCACAGTGAATGTGTGAGGTCTCCCATAAACTACAGGAGCTCTTGTGAACTCCAGAGAGGTTTGTTGTTGGGGCTTCAACATCAATTTTGCCTTCTAATTCTATGGGCAATGCAGAGCAAACTCAAACTCATGGTAAGGAATATGGTCAACTTGTCCCCTGGAAATGGGTAAATGTGAATTAGACATATGTATCATTTTCACTACTTGACAAGCCTATTTTCCTGAAAGATCTAGAGGCAAGAATTTCTAAAAGCTCCCAGCTATTTGGCAGCGTGAAGGTTTCTTGTCAGGTGAAGTAACCTCAACCCTAATCGCAGCCTTATCTTTTTTTCCCGTTATCCCTCCATCCCTCACACCCTTACTCTTTTGAAGGAGGTGTGCTCTGGCTAGGCCTTGTTGGCTTTCTGCCAGGAACAGTGTGGGATGACCCAACAGCCCGCCAAAAGCCCACTGAGACCCAGGGGGGTGGAAGCAGCCTCCCTCACCCCCAAACAGATTTTACCATGGGCCTCTCTCCCCCACAGTCTCCCTCTCACTTGACAATGTGGACTTGGGAACTTGGCCCTCTTCAGTCTGATGTTCAACTTTGGTACCTGGCTCTGACAGTTTGTCAAGTACCCTGAGATCTGCAAGCAAGGAATGATTCTAATTTCTCCATCAGAGGCATTTAGGAAAGGGGAGCTGGAGTAACTGGAAATCAGAGAGCAAACATCACTGCTCCCCTCTTTAAGAGATTTGGACATCTGTGTTGGCATAAAAAGGTCATTTTAGGCCTGAGGGGTTTCACATTGTTCCTTTAAGTTAGACCTTCAATGTAAACTATTTTCAACACTTGCCACGAAGAACAAATGACCTTTAGTTACTTGCCCAGAAGACAAATGGTACATTAACACAATAAATACAGTTTGCTGGGCTCTCATCCCATCCTGGCTTTAACTTTCTATGAGGATATTTTAAAACTATAGGATCCTTGAAATCTCTAATGGATTAAAATTCATTTATGATACTTTACTTTTTGAATTCTGTGTAGATTTTATGATAATGCCAGGTAATGGAAATCATCTAATATCACCTATATGCCTCAGAGCACATCCTGGACTTGGTTGTTGAGAGTGGGAAGACCTGAAAGGGTCTGGGTGAGAATGGGTTTGTGGTTACAGGAGGATTTTTAGGCACTGACAATTCTTTCTTATGGGAAAATAAAAGATTTAATATTGAACATCTTCAATGTTCAATATTAATGTTTAATGTTTAATGTTCAATATCAATGTTTAAGTGCAAAATTTCCTAGTCAGATCTAACTGCAGATTTAGTAATGTTGTAGGTCTTTTCGTAACACACTGATCAGACACGCATTGTATCTGGGAACTTGGCAACTTGTAACAAATGTCAGGACGTGGCCTGTAGTATGAGGGGCTGAAGAATTTTTTTAACCTTAAGTAAAGCAAACATTTTAAGTCACACTTGAATAGATCCATGATGAATCATTCAATTATCTGCATTTTTTCCCTTTTTTAAAAGTCCACACCTTTGACAGTTTGACGAACTGAGAACTAAATATTTTAGTTTTGCTCCAGGGAAATAAGACTTATTTAGTTTTTCTCTGCTGTGTTTTAATTGGAGGAGATAAAGGTGTTCCTGATCCTGCTATGGAGAAGAATGAGAGTCAGACTCTTATTATCTTCTTTGCCCTGGGTATGGAATGTACTGTATCCGAATGTCGTCCTGACTCTACTCTATTGAAAGTTTTCACCTTCGATAAAAAGGAAGACACTGGCTAACTGTGAATCTGATGAGCAGAGGCCGTCTCTTGTTCATCTCCTGGCAGCTGCTGCTTTAGGAAAGCAGACCTTAGGAGTTGTGAGGATGACAACCTCTTTGAATGGGATCCTGAACTAAATATTCACCCTCTTTCCTTGGGAGAAATTTCTCTAAAAGTAGAATGTCGGTAATTACATAGGTAATTTTTGTTGCTGTGGAGTGACTTGCTGTCTTAAATGGAGTATCAAGGAGGACCGCATATTTTTAAATGAAGAAATGGGCTACGTAAAATATTCAAAGAGATAATAGGGAAACATTTTGGCTTTTTCTTGCAAATCCAGTTTCCTCGTACACCTGTTTTGTGTCCCTTTTAATGAATATTCGTAAAATATTCTGTGTTGTGCAGATGTCTCATGTATGTAGTCTACTATTATTTCCCTCCTGATTTCTGTAAAAGAAACATTGATTATATTTAGCGAATGCAGGCTGGGTTTTGAAAAGTCAAAATATAAACAAGCATTTATATAAAATATATAAAGATATAACACTATAAATATATAAAATATTATAAAGAAAGATTTTCCAAAGATTTTTTAAATTTAAATTTTGTTTTCAGATAAACGAAACAAGGCATAAATCTTCCTTTGGTTGTAATTTTAGACTATTTGGAAGTCTACAATGTTTTCAAAGAATAATTCATGGACTTACCTTACCCGTGGGCTGTTGGGAGCTAGGCTGGGCAATGATAAGCTTTGATCAGCTTTTTGATAAATTTCTGATTTTAGTAAATGCCTGTAGTACAGTTTGTTTAGCATTTTCTAAATCGCATACAGGCAGCTATGCTCAGTTCTCATTTATTTTCTTTAGATGCCAAAGCATCATACAAGATGTTTTACCTTTCTTTTGTTAATTAAAAAAAAAAAGCAAAACAAAACAGATGTGGTTGGTAAAGGAAATACATTAGATGTCATGTATGTAGATATCAGCAAGGCATTTGTTAGTCACATTAAAACTGTGGTATTAGAGCCAAAGAATGCTGATTATGTGAATCTATGTAATAATGAAAATTTCTGGTGTCTTGCCAGAGGGCTCTGTCTCTGATCATGGTATATAACTCACTTTCTCAATGAGCACCTTGCTGGTAAAATGATCAAATTTGAAGAGCCTTTGGGACTGGAATAAATTAAAAGTATGTTGGTTGCTGGTATCAGGGTTGAATTGATCTCAGCAGGATGGAATAGGTCTTGCTATTGAGATTGATATAAAGTCTCTACACACAGGAGATAGTAAAGAAGTGATTTCCTCATATGGCAAGGGAAAAGGTTTAATGGCTTTAGGGGACTGAGTATGGGTTAACATTGTGGTATCGTTAACATTGTTTGGGCTTCCCCCTAGACTAGTGTGGTGTTGGATTGCATTAATCGAAGCTGAGCATCTGTTCAAGAGCAGTAATACTGATATGGAACTGAAACGACTCTAACATTCTAGGAGTCTTATTTTTAACTAATTTGAAGTCATAGCTTAAAAGAATTGCAGGAAATACTAACCAGAATGAGGGGACTTGAGGAAGAGACAGGAAAAGAAAGTCTCCAGGGGTCAATGTGGCTCCCAAATGCAAAACCTTTGGACACAAGTGAACTTAGATTTCTTTCTTATTCGTCCATTATAGGGAGATAGGTCTGGCCTCAGTCAAAGGAAGAGCCTTTTATTATAACTGCTTCAGATTAGAGTGGGCTTTCGTTAGAAATAGTGGACTTCCTGGACATATTCCACAGAGGTTTAGTTAATTATTTGTTAGCATGTTAGAGAAGAAACTCATACATCTGGTAGTGGTTGGACTAGTCACTTCTAAGTCTCCTTGAGGTTCTGAGAGTCTTGAGTTTCACATTATTTTTTGAAAGGGATATGGTTTGTCAGTTAATCTGTTATATATGTTGCATCCCAAAACATACTTACAAAGAGTGAAAAGGCCTTTAGGAAAAAAATAACAGGAGACATGTAGTGGATATGTATAAAATGTAGTGGATTGTGTATAAGAGTATTATAATATTAGCTGCTTGAAAGACATGTTTTTGACAGATGGAGGAGGGAAGACAAGCATTTTGGGTTGAGGGAGGGGTAATAAAAAACATTTAAACATATTATACTCAGAGGCCTTACTGTGAGAAAGCATACCATAGTAATAGTTACCAATTATCGATACCTAGACTATGTCAGACTTTTGTTTGTAGGTGCTTGTAGATTCATTTTTCGATTTGTCACAAGAAATGGGAAGGGTACTTGTTATACACATTTTACAGATGAAAAAAACTGCGTGTGGCATCGTTGCCACGTGGAAAGCCAATGGCAGAGAATTCTTTCTGGTCCAGTCTGCTCTCTTTCCACTATACCACTAAAAAGGCTTGCAGACAATTTGTCTGGGTAATTCTGTGCTTCTAATGCCAATTCTGAACTACTCGTATCTTAATCTGGACTACTGGTAAAGTTATTTTTTAAATAACCTCCAAGATCGGAGTTTTGATTATGTGGGCTAGAAAATTCTTGGAATCGTTCATACAATTTGAAGCCAAGAGCCCCCCAAATGTTATTTTAATTATCTGGCCTATGTTCTCGTTATTATTTCTTGGGATTGGGGGTTCACGTCTTGCAGTCTTCATTCTGCTGTGATATATTAGTGTTCTGTTGAATAACTTGAGTTTACTTCCTTCTTCTGTTTTAGTTAAACCCATCTCAATTGTTCCGTACAGGCTATTTCCCCAGTACCCAAATTTTCTTATTCCCTTCTCCATCTGTCAGAATCTTGTGAATCTTCCTTTAAATTCCAACTCCTGAATCTGCTTTAACTCTTTCTAGCCCTCCGAGTTTCCCACCCCTCTGAATACAAAAGCATTTTTTTTCCCATTGGTTTTAAAAATGATCTTCAGTAAATGGCCTTATATTATTTTTTATCATTTGCTTATTTTTTTTTCACCTCCAGATTTAAACTTTTTGAATTTAATCTTACACTAAGCAGTGAGTTGAAAAGAATCCAAGTTAATTACGGCTATAATCATTTGATGGGCAGAATGCTATCTATTTGGGGGAAAATTCCTGAATCTTCACTGGAAACTGATTTCAGAAATATTTTTGACACCAATGATTTTTTTAAAGGAAAACAAGAACTGCTTGTTATGATGTATGTACAATATTAGTTCCCACTGGGAAAATGTAATTCAGCTTCTTTAAGAGAATTATTTTACCACAAGGCATTTAGTAGTAGTAAGTAATCCCCCACCCTCATACACACACCCACTCACATATGGACACATACATACACTCAGCTCCTTTGTGGTCTAAAGGTCTGAAGGTACTCAGCTGTGGTTCCTTCTTCCCTAGAAGAAGGAAGCAACAAATACAGTGTTCCTAATTGATATGATTTAAAACATTGTCAGCTAGCAAAAGGCAAGATGATGCAGGATTATCTCCAATACGGTGTCTTATTTCTGTAATTCATTTTTTTTTTCTTTTTTGAGGAAGACTGGCCCTGAGCTAACATCTGCCACCAATCCTCCTCTTTTTGCTGAGGAAGACTGGCCCTGAGCTAACATCCGTGCCCATATTCCTCTACTCTATGTGTGGGATGCCTGCCACAGCATGGCTTGATAAGCAGTGGATAGGTCCACACCCGGGATCCGAACCAGTGAATCCCAGGCTGCCAAAGTGGAGTGGGTGAACTTAACCGCTATGCCACCAGGCCTGCCCCTGCAACTCATTTTTTTTTTTTTTTGGATTTTTTATTTTTTCCTTTTTCTCCCCAAAGCTCCCCGGTACATAGTTGTATATTCTTAGTTGTAGGTCCTTCTAGTTGTGGCATGTGGGACGCTGCCTCAGTGTGGTTTGATGAGCAGTGCCATGTCCGTGCCCAGGATTCGAACCAACGAAACACTGGGCCGCCTGCAGCGGAGCGCGCGAACTTAACCACTAGGCAACGGGGCCAGCCCCCCCCCCCACCCCCGTAACTCATTTTTAATTCAAGAAAAAATGGTCCTTGCCCTCAAGAAGTTTACAATCCTTTGAATGAAAATTAAGAAGGAAGTCTTTAGTAAAACGCTACCTTCCTAGTAAACCAAATGGAAGCCATCAGAGACAAGGAGCAAGAAAGATTAATGAGGTGAACGGATTGACTTATGAGAAAAGATTAGAAGAACTAAATATGTATAGCTTGGCTAAATGAGTACTATGGTAGGAGACATGATAAATAGCCAGATTTACTCCTTCGTAAGGCTTTTCAGACCAAAGATTCTCCATACAGGCAAGATGATGTTTATCAGTACTATAAACTTCATACATTTCTTGCAGCTCTTTAAAGTCAGCAGCGTATACAAACTTGAAATGTAACTGGTAATACAAATATAATTAATCTCTGCTTCTGTGACATAATATATGTCTGATTCGGCACACTTTTCTTACATAGAGAATGAATTATTTTTTAAAAATTTACCAAAAACACTTTGCAGACTTCATGTGTTGTTTGGAGGTAGAACTAATGAAGAAAATGCCAAATATTGATTGAAAAATGAGTCTTATGTGTGGAGTTTCAAATGCGGAAAATGCTTAGAAAACCAATTTATAGCCAATTTAGGCCCACCGTGGCCAAATCATTATCACCTGGTAGCTAAATGAACCTGTAGATGATTTGGGTGTTGATCCCATAAGCCTACCACAGTGATAGTAAACTGACCTATGTGGGCAGATGTCTGTTAAAAGAGGCTGAGACACTGCAGGTGCTCATTCATGCATCCTTAAAACAAAGGACTTCTACCCTTGCAAACTGGAATGCTGGTAAAATACACGTACTCATTTGCTTTGCAGTTCTGATTAAGAAGACTTACCCCACGATTAGCATCTCATCTGAGAGGAAAACTTACGGTGTATTTAAATAACTGAAGTGAAGTGACAAAGAATGGGGATTCCCAAAACAGGGTTTAGTTTCTGTGGTGAGTGATTCAGAAAAGCCGGTAAGAACTTTCACTGAAAGAGAAAATTGCTACAGAACTAAGTTAATTCACCTGGTGTTTTCACTTTCCAGAAAAATTCTACATGTTGTTATTCTCTTTTGTTTTGGGTAAAGGAAAAAGAAACATTATCTTCAACACATAGTTTTATTTTTGAAGATTAGAAGAACCTGATACTTTTTTAAAAAATTGAGGAAGCTATCTAAAATGTTCCTCTCATTAGTTCACAAACTGAGAAAATAAGTATCCTTGTAACTGAATTTGAGTTATCCTAAACATTATCTTAATTCTGCGTTGTCACTGTGGTTCTCTGTTGTTTTTGCTCTAGCTGCCACACTGGTGCAGTGATGGTGGCGAAATGTATTTATTTATATGTGTATTTACATATGTATGTGTATCTTTATGTTTAACACATATTAAGTAACAAAAGCATCCAAAATTGATTTTCCACTAAAGAACAAATATTGACATGAGGAACATATTCCAATGAGATAATTTAGAGCAACCTTTTATTCATGATGCTTTTACTGTAAATTTTCAAGTGTGCATACATAGTGTGTCAGTAATTCATATTTATGTGGTTTGCTTTGTGTGGTCCTTTAAAGATACATTCGACATGAATTTAAAAGTAGTATCGTAAAATGAAATCACAAGAATGAAAAATTATTCTGAAATAGAAATTTTCTAGAATGAAGAACTTTGGGATGTCTACTTTTTTAGATACACTTGGTTCATAAATATACTATCTGTACAAGAGTTGGGCAGGCTGAAATTGAATTTCAATGAAAAAATGTGAAGATTTTTATTTCTTAGGAGATCTAACATTCCACACTGATCAAGGATTACTTACATCTTCACTCTGGTATACGTCGATATGTATAATAGTAATCGTAGTGGGGAAAATGTCATTTCTGGTAATATTGAATGTCAGCATTTCAAAGACTGAAAAATCTATGAGTAAAATTGTTCTTAATACGTTATCATTGCCAAATGAAAGCTGCCCTGATTTCCCCATTCTCTCCTCTGGGGAATTATACTTATCTTTCATTCTGTGTCAGGAGAAACTGTCATTTAAGGGCAATTTCTGTTCCTATGCTGGCGTATTTCTTTTGTTTATGTTCTTTCTTCTCCCATATGGGAATCTTTCTCAGTGTGTGAGGGTACAGTTTATCCATGCATAAATGGCAGCACCAGCTACTTCTCCTGTTGTCTTAGGAGTTGTTGCTGTTGGGAGGTTCTGCGTAGGATGGCTACTGAGAGGAATGGCCATTTTCTTTTAATCTCTGAAGTTAAAGATAGTTCTTCTGTTCACACGTTTTGTGTTTCTACTTACAATCTCTCGACATATAAGGCTTTTGATGACTATATTGACTACTGTAATTATGAATAATCAAGAGTCCTCCAAGATCGGAATGGACAGAATTACCAGAGGATATTGTAAGAATTAATTTAAAAATATTTCTGAATTTAGGTAAATGGTCCCATACAAGAGGTTAATCCAGATTGTACTGAGATCCTTGAGGATAGATGGAAGCCCAGTTGAGAAAGCAACATGGCACCATGGTTCACTGTGCAGGCTCTGGGGCCAGACCTGCTCAGTCCAGATTCTTCCTCTGGTTCCCAGCAGGCTGTGGGAATTTGGGCAAGTTAGTTAGTTGTGTCTTTGTACCTCAGTTATCCTCTCCTAAAAATAGGAATTTTTTTAGCTCTCAGAATTAAATGAGTTAATACTGACCAAGTTCTTAGAATTCTGCCTGTGGTAGGTATACAATAAGTATTAGTTGTTATGATTTTCGTAGTGAATTCTCTAGCATCTAGGACAGACCTGTCTCATATTAGGTAATCGCATAATAAGTAAATACACAAAATTAAATAAATACCTGGATATCCCCTAGATATTTCCCAATGTAAAATTTTATAAAACTTCTTTTTCATTTAATCTATCTGTAATTGGAATCATAATATGTGTAAGTATCATGTTAAGTGCTTCAGAGTTGGAGATGTATGACACATGTTATTCATGAAGTGTGTGGTTTTGGGTAAGTTCTTTAACCCCTGTTTACCTCATTTTCCTCAACTCTAAAAGGGTTATTGCCAAGAGTAAATGAGACCATATATATACGTATGTATGTATGTATGTAGAGTGCTTAGCTAGTGCCTGCTCATAGTAAACACTTAATAGATGTTAGCATACTTTCTAGAATAGAAGGTAAAACATGTACAAAACAAATTTGCAGGGTAGAAAATGACATGTACAATAAGAGAGATTAAAGTGTTAGTTGAGCCTGTTTCCAACAGGGCAGCAGTTGGGGGTGGAGAGGAGAGGTCAAGGAAAGTTAGGAGAAGTTGGCATTTGACTTGTAAGGTGAAGAATGCATGGAATTTAGACATCCTCTGTGCAGAGAAAAGGCACTTCAGGTAGAAGGAACAACATAAATGGAGACTCGGAGTTAAGAAATCAGGTGCTTAATGGGAACAGTAAGAAGTTCAGCCTGGTTAGATTAAAGGAGGCAACCATTCGTACTATCAATAGGGAAAATAGTGAGAAATAGAGTTGGAAAGATAGATTCGAACCAGGTAAAAATCCTTGAATAAATTCCATGTTATTTGTGAGGCATTTGGAAGATGTTTAAGATTTCTGAGCAGGAGAATTACATGATTGGAGCTTTCCTCAATTTATTCAGGCAAGTTTCACTTGGCATTTATAAGTAGGATGGAATGGAGATGGAGATGTTGGAAACAAGGGGATTTATAAGTAAGATGGAATGGAGACGGAGTTGGTTAGTGGTTCAAGCATGCGAGAATGAGGTCCTGAGCTAGTGTAAGTTAAAACGCAGTGGAAGGAACAGATGGAAAAAGAGATTTCAATGGAAGAATTGTCAAGATTTGGCCTAGGTGTGGAAGAAAAGCAAGAGCATGGACAAATAATGCTCCAGGATTTCCAGTTCCAGGGAACTAAGAGGATGGTGCTGCCATTAACAGAAACAGGGAGCACGGGACATGGAACAAGTTGAACAGCAATGGAAACAGTACTGAGCTCCATTTAGAATTCATTGAGCCTGAGATATTGGCCTTCATCCTGGTCATCTGGGGGGAGAGGTCTTTCTTTAAGTAGGTGTGAAAGAATACAGTTCTTTTTATAAACTGTGAAATCTGTGGATGGAAGGTAAATATTGCAGTGTTCTGATAAAGCTATTGAGTTACGACATTATAGGAGAGCACCTATGTTTCTTTTCTTTCTTTCAAAAAGATAATAAAACGAGAGAAGTACAAACAGAAAGATGTAGATGTGTTCTTCAGGGATCTTAATGGTGAAATGGAAATCTGATCCTTTATGAACTTAAGATTTTAATATTAAATGCGATAAACTGTGTTAAAATAGTGGTAAGGTTTTGTGATAAGTCAGGTGAAAGAAGAAAATTCAAGATTAGTTCGAACACCTCCGTAGTAATTTAGAAAGCTCTTTCTGAATACTACCAAAAACATTGTCTGAGGTGTGACAAAATAGTCTTTGATTCTGGATTCCCTACATGTTGGACAAATTCACTTTTTTATGCTTAATTATGTTTATTTTGACGGTTTTGTGAGGTATTTTTTGGGAAAGATTTGCTGGGCTTTCTTTTACCTCGTAACAAATCAGTTTGATAAGTTAATAAAATATATGATTTTTAGGCTAATTATTTTATTAACTGGTAGCTTCCATTAAAGGTAACTTTAACTATTTTTCTTACTTTAATAGGCTTCAGGAGAAAAACAAACTATACTGTCAGCTAGAATATAGTATACTTATATCTAAATGATCAATACTTGTCTCTAAAAATAAATAAGTAGAAATATAAAGAAGTATACTCACAAATAATAATAAATGAATAATGGATAAATAGTTACAGCTAAAGTGTTTACCAAGCCCTTCAATTTTCAATAGTATTTGATGCAAGTGTGACAACAATATGCATCTCATTTTAAAGAGAACCTGAAACCCAGAGAACTTAGGGGATTTGTCTATTTCTTGAAAAATATTTTCTTACAGTTAAATTGTCATTCATGTACAGTGTGAAGAATTTATCTCTTCAATTTGTGTCCCTCATATCCAGGGCATTTAGTGTTTCTAAAAACTGCCAAACAGTGGTCATTTTCAACATTCTGGTGTGAAGTTGTGATTGTATGGGAGTCATAAAATTCTTTCCTTAATCTAATGCGTAACAATGTATAAAAATATTTAAATCTCCTAGAACTTAAGTATGACTATACAAATAGAAATGATATTGGGAGGCTATAAACTCATTAATTTTGGATTGTTTAACCTTGTTTTGAAAATGTGTCATGAAGTTTTCTTCAGATTGGAATTCTGCTTATCCATCACTGAATCACAGACTAGATCTTCAGTATCATTTTATTTGCTCTCTATGGCAGAGATTCATTTTTGCAGGAAGCTTTGTGAGCCTCACTGTGTTCAGGGACCAAACAAAGATGAATAGAACACTGTCCTTGCCCTCAAGGGACTCTCAGTCTGTTGGGGGGAGGCCAACACATGGAGACACATGCGGTGCAGGCTGATGATAGCTGGGAGAGTCCAGGTGGGAGGAGGCGTCTCAGCCCTTTCAGTCGCCCAGCTTCCTCTTGAGCAATTAGACCAGTGGTCCATTCACACATTTTAGGTCAGCCATTTCTACTGTTGGTCAGTTTTCATTGTTGAAAGACTCTTTTGCTTTATTTTGTTTTGCTTTAATGGTTGACCAAAAACTGACCACCTTAGAATATCTATTTATGGGTCCTAGTTGAATTCTCCAGAACGACACTACTCTACATCAGTGCTTTACAAATGATTTGTGATGAGGACCACTGTTTTTTTTCAAATTGCTAATTTGTCATGGACGGATGCTGTGATGAAATCCAATAAGAATAGATTCAAAACATGGAAAGAAGAAAACCAAAGACATACAAAATCCAAGCCCTGATTTTTCATTGTTAGATTTAACAGACATAAAAGGATTCTGTTGGATGGTTATAAACATTTCTATGTCTTACTCTTAGATGCTTTACCTCTTTCTTGCAAACCAGTAACAAACAGTTCGTGGAGGGGTGATGGCCCTCAGAGCATACACAGGGTAGCACTGCTCAGTACATCTTAGGCAGTCTTTCCAGGAAATTGATTGTAAAATTTTCTCTTCTGCTTCTAATTAAGGTTTAGAATTAGCCTGTTGACTTTCCTCTAATAAAATTCATTCTTTATGTACTTTATGAAATGTAGTGTATCTCTTGCCAGGTACTCATTGTTCCAGTACACTGATAATACACAGGATGGCCAGAGCCAAGAAAACAAGGAAAGGTGACAGCACTGGTCCCCATAATCAGTTCAGAGTGTCTCTCACTCCTTCGCACATCACACTCATCACTACCACTTTCAGCTGAGTTCACATACATTTTGGTGTCCTTACTTTTTGCAAGATATTGTGCTGGGTGCTGGGGATGTGAAGATGAAGAGTACAAAATTCCTGTCCTCGAAGTGTTTATGCTCCTATGGGAAAGACTCTGACCAACTTCTGTTTTTATATATGTTTAATATACTAAATTTTGACATACTCATACAAATGATATTAACGTGATAGTTTCTTGAATTTTACTACTTCTCATTCCAAATGAGTTGTAAAATATATTTTTTAATGTACATATAAGGGTAAAACATTTGGCAATATAAATTAGTCCATACAGAATTCTCACTAATAATTTTCATAATGAAATATTTAAAATTATGATATAATAGTCTTCTAAATTTTTCTTGTAGCCCAAATTTTACCATGATAGATATCAAGACTTAAAATGACATTACATTGGGTGTGTCATCCAGACGGAGCTCTCTTCAAACTTGATTTTAAGGCATCAAATATAGGCAAGCAATTTTCTTGATTTGTAAGCCAAGTTATTTTTGTTAGATAAGTTAGTCTAGAAAGGTTCTGCTAAACCTTGTTAAGCCAAGCATCTGTCTAAGCCAAAATTAAATGTAGTTATATAGTAGTATTACTTATGTAACACAATATGTATAAAACCTCATTGTTTTATTTCACATTAAAAAATGATCCTTCAAATCTGATAACTTTATTTTTCTTATATCTACTTGATGTCTTGCAGTCATTTAGTTCTAAGATGACAATAATTTACAGCATCATTTATAAAGGTAAAATTTGCATAAATGTTTCTTTAAAAGTTTAGCATGCTATAAAGTGGTCACTTTTATTAGACAAATTCTTGGTTAAACAGGATTTTTATCACATATTAAATGATTTTCTAGTTTTCCTGAGCCTTGTTAGTTTTCCGTCTTTTATATATCCGCAGACAGCAGGCAGATACGCAGAACAGCTTGGTAAATTAACGTTAAAATCATTGCACCTCTTTAACCCACCCTGGTGGTCGACTGCTTAAGATTCCGCCCTCTTACCACCTCGGTGGGGTAGAGTAGGGGTGGGGGGTGGCGGGGGGGGCGGGGTGCTTCATTTCCCGTCTGGGAACCACACCACCCATCTGTCACTTGTCATACTGTGGTGGCTCTGTGTTGTTCTGATGCTGAAAGCTATGCCACCGGTATTTCAAATGCCAGCAGGGTCAGCCATGGTGGACAGGTTTCAGCGGAGCTTCCAGACTAAGACAGACTAGGAAGAAGGACCTGGCCACCCACTTCTGAAAAACTGGCCGTGAAAACCTTATGAACAGCAGCAGAGCATTGTCTAATATAGCACCAGAGGGTGAGAGGATGGTGCAAAAAGACCAGGCAGGGTTCCGCTCTGCTGTACACAGGGTCCCTGGGAGTTGGAATCCACTCGATGGCAGTAACAGCAACAAAAACTCCGTTTTAGGTTATAAATCTCCCTTTGAATCTCAGTTATTAGAACATTCATTAGGATATTCCATAAAGACTAAAGAGGCTAGACCTTTACGAAATCCTTTCTGACTGACGGCCAACTCTAATCATCTGTGGGGAGCCCAGTCTCACACCTGTACTTACACTCATAAAGATGAGTATCATTTGGATTCCTTCAAGAGCAATTGGACTATATTTTTGGTTGTTTGATCTGGAGAAGAAAACCTAAAAAGACTCCCAAGGTTGTGTGAGATCCAAAGACAACAGATTTAGATATTTGAATTTAAATAATGGAGCTTCACAAGTGTAGATGGTTGAAAACACCATAGTCCACTTAAACACTGTTGCTGGGAATTTACTGTTGTGCTTTTAAAGGGTTTTGAGTTCAACCAGTGGTGTGACAGAGCTGGCTCTTACAGGCTTGCAGCAGCGTGTATGAGCCAATTGTGCACATCTTTTCCAAATACTCTTGTGTGCAGTTACTTCATGGTGGGCTGGTAGCTTGAAATTGGCCATCAGTGGGTGTTTCACTATGAAATCTGCAAATGATACAAGTCAGGGCTTTTTTTTTTTTTCCTCCTGGAGAGTTGATTTTTGAACATATACCAGCACAGCACTGGTTTCAGCTTTAACCTTATTATGGATGCAGGTAATGGTCTAGGCTGATCATATTTGCTCAGTTTTAAAAGTGGTTCCCCCAGACACTTTAGAAAGGCCCCCCCTCTGCATGGTACTATTCTGGGAACAGGGGATATAAAGATTAATAGAAAGATGAATGTTTTTGAGTAGTCAGTATTCTGTGAGTAAGCAAAGGGAGGAAATTCTTTACAGAGGTTAAAATCATATAATGACAAAAAAATTATTTCATATACTTGGTATTTTGTACTGCAGAACGAGTGACATGCATATTATATTGGTTATACATTAAAATAGCTCACCATAGGTGACACAGTAGGTATTGTTTTTAAATTATGTTTATTTTGTTCATGGCTTATGTTACATCATCTACAACATTTCATATATGTGTAGTAATACTTAATTAGAATATTCTTTCTTAATTAAAATAAGGCAATGTGTCTGATCATGTTCTTATTGATGGCTCTGGCAACCAAAGCTCTGAGTATCTCCAGGAATTGCTTTTACAGGCTAGGGAGATGAAAATTCAACATTTACACAAACGGAACTGTTGGTGTAAAAATCAAGAGAGATTCCAAGTATAATCATCTTATATTAATGACCATTTGGGGAAAACACAGGCCACGGATCAGAGGGCTTGTTTATTCAGACACAAAATTCAAGTAAACCATCGGAAACTTAGTGAAGCAGTGCACACTTTATCTTTGAACTTTTAGTGGTACCATGTCCTCTTCTGGCAATATATGCTAGAGTAGGAGTGATTTGACCATAATCAGAGCTTCTCTCCTAATTAGGATTATCAGGCCACTATTGCTTACCACATTATGAGCTAAGGTAGAATCCTTTGGGAGGGGAGGCGATGAAAGGATAGGTGGTTACAGGCCATGCACCTCTCCATTCCCTTTAACCTCTCTGAGCACAGAGTCCCAGCGCTCCACTGGGCTGTCAGTCCAAAGAACAACCCCGGCCCCTCTGGGTTCCTTTCACACACACTTTGCTTATCTGTCTGAGTGGTGGTTGTCTGGTTGTCTGATCTTTTCTTTTGCATGTTTTTACTTTTAAGATCTTCTCTTTCTTATGTAAAAAAGGCAATTAGACTCGTATCTGTTTATTTTATACAAAATGGCTGTTAATTAGTGTGATCAAAAACCCTGCCATTGTAGACTATGGGTTCCACTTTGTAGTTGCACTAAATTGAGTATGGTTTGGTGCCAGTTAACATGATAACAACTCAAAGTCTGGCTTTTTAAAAATTAATGAACAAACACGTTTATGAGCCTTTGTTTTGTCTGGTTTAGATCTATAGGCTCTGAATGCATCAGAGTTCTTATTTTTTACTGACTAATGCTGTTGCTTATTAAAAGTGCATAAACTTACTGAAAAACTTTTTTGATAACTTCATATAACTGATGTGTGAAAGCTACACCATTTTCATTTAATTGGTTCATTTATGAGCTGGAGTACAAAGTATGCTTATTTATTCCATTAGTAACACACGCTAACATTTCTTTATATTAAGTTGTCAACTTACTAGAGCGCTAAAAACATCTTAAATTTGTCAGCCCTCTGGCCCCCCAACCCCATTTAACATTTAGAAAAAACAAGCAGATTCCAGGTATTTATTTAATATAAAACAACTTCAAGAACATGAGTCAATATGAGATGACCCAGTCTCCTACCTCTTTAATATCCTCAGTACTTTACCATGATAATTAACGTTCAGAATAATAAGGATAAGTATTGTAAGAGTCTCCTTTACAGAAAGATTAGATTATGTTCATGGTATACTGCTTCTAAGGCAGAAAGCCATAACAATATACGCTAAGATAATTTTTTATATTGACAAAATAAATAAATTTTAGAAAGTCAGAAAAAATAAATCAAAGTAAAATATAATTGACCAGAACATCCCAGCTCTTTACAGTCTGGTTAACTGAAGTTTAAAAGTCATAATTTATTTTTCACATTAAAGAGAAAAGAAGAGAATGACAAGAGTGTCAGGGAGCAAAAGACCCAACTCTCTGGATGTGTGCAAACTTTATGAATTATGTTAAAATAGGAGCACCTATCTTAACCTGACTTTGCTAGATCTCTGGGAAAACTTTGGATTTAAAACACATGCTTCAGATCGTCTGTAAAACAGCAATGAAACTTGAGTTTTCATTGACTACTTTGAAGAAAAAAATATGGTTATTAGTGAATGGTAATGGATCCAAATGCCTCACTAAAGTTATTTAGATTGGAGTTAAAAGTCTAATAATAGCTACCATCTATTGAATGTTTACAGTATTCCAGGTAGTACTGTGTGCCCAATAATTAATTCATCCTTGGATTCATTGGTAGATTATCATGTTTGAACTTTACGGTCACCTTTCAAATATTAATTTTCAGTTGTAGAAACTGAGGCTTCAGAAGGTTAAATATCTTGCTCAAGGTCACTCACCAGGTAAATGACAGAGTTGAGATTTGAGCTCAGAGCTTTCTCATTCCAAGTGCTTTCCTCAACACTGTTTCCCAATGCTTGTCAATACTACATTAGTTTGAATAAAGCTTGTGTTTCTATTTTGCGATGAAATCACATTGTGACCCTCTTTCTTTATGCGGAACTTTTCCAAGCTAGAAAGAGAGAGTTCCCCTGTTGCTAGTTCTCTCACTGTTTGGAATCTTTGTCAAACACCCTTATGAATGAAAAGCTGTTGTTAATGGATTGAAGTGTTTCAGGGATCTTAATCACTTATCTTGGAAGTTTCCTGCCTTAATCTATCCTCACTGTTGAACATTCTTTCTTGATATTTAGCCTAAATTTACTTCTCTTGATTATACTCATTACTCCTAGTTACCTCCCTTATTGTGGATGTGTCAGTAATGATCTATCTTTAGCCAACTGGCCTTTGTTTACAGTCCTTCCCACAAGATTGAGGCTGATGTTGTAATGATGCTTAGAGATGATATAATATAGATGTGGGTAATTGGGCAATCAAATTCAAAGTACATTCTAAACCTAGAATTAGTAGGAAAGTAATAAATGGCACTCAGTGTTGATTTTCTACATCATCTATACTTTGGTTTGCATTTAAAGACATCTGTACTTGATGCTTTAAGCTTATTTACATACAGTTACTTTGTGTGGTATATCATATTAGTGTATACCAGCCTAATTAATAGTTTAAAAGTTTATTAAATATATATTATTTGATATGACACCAGTTTTAATTTTTTTTATTATTTTGCACGAAATCAGCGTCTCGTATAATATAACCTTTGATCATATTTGCTTACTGCTTCCTGCCCTCAAGTCCTTGATTTCCATTTCCTTTTCAGTAGTAATGAGACAAATTATCAAACAAGCTCATTTGAGGAAATTCCAATTGTAATCAGTTAGCTTGATGGAGGAAAAGATTTTTGGTATGCAGCATTCATCCTCCCCTGTGGATACCCAGTGTAGTAATTTAAAGCTTAGTATAGTGTACTGAGCACCCACAAAGTGAGCTTTACAAAGTCAAACCAGATTTCTTCATTCCACAGAGAATAGCTATCTATTCATAAGCTGCATGTGTCTGGGGATTTTTGTTTTGTTTTGTTTAACATTTTCATAATACGCTAACCTGGGGCATCACAGAGAGTGGCTCTTTCTGTGTTTTTGTACAGAATTGAAGCTCTAAAGGCATGAATTGAATAAAAAGCATCACAAAATTGTGAACCTAGAACATGAGTGTGCAAGAAAACCAACCCAGGAGTAAAGAGACATAAAAAAGGAGAAGCCTAGAGGAGAACCCTAAAATGTAAATCAGGAGGCAAAGCAGAAATAAGGGAAAGGAAGTTTAGATACGAAACTTAGGGCAGAAAACAGGCCAGGCGTTGTGATGCTCATACAGAAATAACTCATCTTTTCTGAAAACATCATTAAAATCCTGGCAGACCAAGAATATGGAAGCACAGGAAGAGATATGTGAATATTTAAAAATAAAACAATTAAAGCTATAGATGATAGACAACATAAACATAATAAAAACCTTAAGCACTGAGAGAGTAGGCATATAAGAAGTAGTAATAAAACAGTAATGGTGGGAGTAGGAGAGGACACCTGGAGAACTATTTTGTAGGGCTGTGTTTGACTAAAGCCTACTACCCTGAAGGCATATGGGAAATTTCTGGATTCTCCGAGGTCTAGGATCACTCTTACACATGTCTTATATTTGGAGCCATGCCTGGGAAAGCAACAAATCCCAGTAGATAATCACATCCATAAAAGGTAGCACTAACATAGTACTTACTATGTTCTAAGCACTGTTCTAAATACTTAGTATATTGTATGTCAACTAATTTAATCTTCATAATACCCTGATGAGGAAGGTGGACTGTACTTGCATCCCCATTTTACAGATAAGAGGCAGACACCAGAGAGATTAAATAACTTGCCCAAGTTTACACAGCGGGAAAATGGTCGCACGAGGCTCTTTGTAAACTACTTGGCCTGGAGCCCCTGCTCGAATCCACTGCACTGCCCAAGCCCCTTTCAGAGTCTGGGAAGCTCCATGCTGTTTTGTTCTCATCACCCACTCCACGGAGTCAGTCACCAAATCCTGACAACTCCAGCTCTTAAATATCTGCAAAATGCACTGCCTCATCAACCAGTTGTCATGATCTCAAAGACTCCAGTGCCCTTGGCCTCCACTGTTGCCCCATTCCAAACCTCCCACACAGTGCATTGGTCTGACTTTTCCAAAACGTAAACCTGACCATAAAACTCTATTAAAATCGTCCAGTGGCTCTCCATCACATCCAGGGTAAAATCCCAACTTCCCAACGTGGTGTAAGAGGTCATTTTCATCTGATCATAGACCCATCTTTCCCCTCACGTTCCCCACCGAAACTTCTGCTCCAGAAAGAGTGGGTTATTTGTGGTTCCCTGCACATACCAGTTTGTTCTCTACCTCTGTGCATGTGCACCTGTTGTTTTCTCTGTGCACAGTTTTCTTCCTCCGTTCTTGGCCTGGCTAACTCCTACTCATTCTTCATGATTTCGGTTTAGGCAACATGTCTTCCCGGAAGCCTTCCCTGATCCCGTAGGGTGAGTTAAGTCCTTGCTTCCATTTTCTAATTGCATTCTGTGCATATCTCCATTGTAACACACACACTGAATTGTGTTCATTGTTTTCTGTCTCTCTTGCTCACTAAGTTATGAACTGCTTGAATATAGGGCTCGTGTGGTCATCGCCAAATACTCATGGCTCTCACAGGGACTGACACAGACAAGGTACTCCTAAATGCTTGTTGAATAAATGAGCAAAGAAATGGATGAAGATATCTGACAGTATTAATACTTTTGCCTTTGAAGTTTCAGGTGAGGATATGATTTAGTTTATAGATATTAATCAGTCCCTGTGTATTTTTCACTGAGGAGATAAATAAAGGGGATGGATTTCAATCACATATGAGGGAATTAAGTGGAGGAAGTAAGACTTTCCTGGCAGTTTCGTTAACCAGAATGCATTTTTAAATGGACTGAGTTCCTTTGGTGCACTTTAAAAATGGGATGCATTTACTTTTGGCTTCTGGAAAAGCCAACACTGTGGAATATCCTGGGGCAGAAGCTCCATCTGACTGTGCATCAATTGCCTGGGGAGGTTTAAAAATTATAGATTTCTTGGACTTCGTCCTCAAAGATTTAATGGGTTTTGTGTTGGGGCCCACACACTGTGTTTTTTGAGAAGCATCATGGGCAATTCTGATGTCCAGCTAGGACTGGGAGCTTGTCTTTATGGGTGGAATATTTGCTATTTGGTGCAACAGGAAGGTGCCTAGTGTATACTGTTGGGTGTTGGAAACCTCTGTCCATATTGGACCATAGACACTACCTCTACTCTGTGCCCTTTAACCAGCAGGCTCCTTCACTCTGTCTGGACTTGTAGCCCAGGATCCTTGGAAGACAAAGATGACTTCCTAATTAATAAAAACTTCAAGTGGGAAGGATAGTTCTAAAATGCTTATTTAAAGAATTTTGAAGTAAGCAGTGCTGTCTGAGCTCTCTTAATTACTGACTGTATCCTCCCTACCTTGCTCTTTCCCTCTCTTCTTCCTCCTTCCCTCTCCCTAGGTATGTGAAAAAGATCGAGGACTTAAAAAAATATATTTTTACCTGGAGTATGGTATAGTTAGAGTAGTGTTATTAGAGTAAATGCTGTTATAATATCATAGTATTATCAGCATAGGGAAGTGGTAGGACGTAGCATAAGGGGAGGTTTCCCATTGATGGGGCAGTGCTGTAACACATTGCTTCTGTCCTCGATAGTGTTTTGTATTGGAGGCTCTCCTGAAAGCCTTCTAGAGCTTGTACGGGGTTGGGATGGTGGACCAGGAATGGTTTGCTGTCAACGCTTTTCACTAGAATTTTGGATGCTGTTTGCCAATGGGTCTGTATCTTAAATTCATTTAGCCCCTGACTGATGTAATTTCATTTTGCAGTTGAATTGTTAGCCTAACTTTTCCTTCAGTTCTGTGACTATGATAGAGCTGTGTAGAAAAGATACAAGATTAGCAGTGTGCCTAGGTGCAGTCTCAGTGCCAGATACCTGTTTTGTGACTTGTGCAAATTAACGCTCCTCCCTGGCCTCGGTTTCTCACTGGGCTGTGAGCATAATGAAGGCAGGAACCAGATCTGTTTTTTTTCTCACTATTGTATTTTCTGCAACCAAAACAGACCCTGGCCTATTTGATATGTTCAATAAAATGGTTGATTGAATGAATAAATATATCTCTAAAATTGGAATATAATACAACTTCTCTCGTGGGTTTGCATATAAAATAATGTGTAAAGGCACTTAGAACAGTGTCTAGCACAAAATAAGTGCTCAGTAAGTGTTATTATTCATCAGACGGCAGAACACTGCAACCATTAGGAGTGAGGGTGCTGGAGTTAGAAAGTTTGTGTTTAATTCTGATCTATCATTTATTAGTTGTGTGACTTTGGGTCAGCTGTTTAGCCTATCTTAGCTTCCGTTTGCCCATCCAGAAGAGAAGGATGAAGATAGTACCTACCTCAAAGAGTTGTTGAGCATTAAATGAGGTATAAAGCCCTTAGCTCAATTACTGGCACACGGTCCTCATTCCATAGTAAGTATCATCATTGCTCATCATCATCATCAGCACCATTACCATTCACCTCTATCATTACACCACTCCTGCAGCTCCCCTGGATTTATCAGTGGCACTCCATAACCTAAATACTTGATCAACTAGAAAGTCAGAAAAGGAATATTTTCCATCGACTCATTTCAGGGTTCATGTCAACATGGTTCCCTTTGAAAGCATCTGCATCACCAGCCCTCTTTACCAGCCATGAGACTTGGACAAGTGATTAAACTCTGCACCTCAATTTCCTCATCTGTAAAGTGGGGCTAATCATAGTTCCTCTCCCATGGGAGTTTTATTAATACAGCTAAAGTAATTAGAAGAGTGACTGTATATAAGTTCACAAAAAACGTTAACTCTTACTAGAAGTAGCAACAGTAATAAAAGACAAAACAAATACAAGCTCCACATTTCCAAATGTTGAATACCGGTATACACATATCATATAAGCGTGTATAAACACACAGACAAATATTCATTTTTACAAATACTGAATTGCCATCGTTTCTCAGGGTATGGATTCCACATTCCATCAGAGGGAAGGCAGTAATCTAGACATCTTATCTGAAGCAGTCCTTACTTTGTACATGACCACTGAGGAGGTAACTCCTCTTTGTCAACACACTTTTAAACTTAAAATATTTGAGATTAGTTTTAAAATTTTTATTTCTTTTAAAAAGCCAATAACATGGCAGCAAATTTAAAGAGAAGTGTTCAAGTTCACTGGAGTGAATGAGAAGAAAAAGCTTTGTGTTTCTGGTCATGTAAGGAAAAAATAGCTGAAGAGTATAAATTTCAGTGTTCCCAAATAAAAAATGATGTCTGACCAGGATTGGAAGCTTCAGATCAAAAGGGCAATTTTAGAAAACTGTGGTGAGTGAATGAGAACACTAGTTTATTGAAGAAATCAATTTGCTATCTTAACCAATGGCACTGGAGCCATCCCTGTAATCTCGGAAAATAGATAGACACTTTGCGGTTCACCAATCCGTAGATCGCATCTGCTTCCTTACACCTGGCAAGCTCACACCCTTTTCAAATAAGATAGCATCGCAGGAGCTTTGTGGGATTATGAAGCCACAAGTTTATTAGCGAGATAAAATCTATAAGCGTTTAGAAGTTTAAAACTGTGTTGTCAAACCGTATTTCAGTTATATGGCAATTTCCAAAGTAAATATGACACAGTAACTTTTAAATCTTGTCATTCTGTTTCCCTGAGAGTGTGTGATTTGAGATAATCTATGGCAGGGTTTCCTGTCTTTGCTTTCACATTCAGCTGTACATAGAAAGTAGCAATTGAAATACTGAAACTTAGAATCTACAGTTAATAAAACACCGCCAGTTGCCCCAAGTGCTTCTTTGCATAATGATGGGGCAAAAATTTTAAAGGGAAAAAAATATGGCTTTATTTTAAAAAATTTAGATATAATTGACATAGAACATTATATTAGCTTCAGGTGGACAACATAATGATTCTAGATTTGAATATATTGTGAAATGACCACCACAATAAGTCTCTTTAACACCCATCATCATACTTAGTTACAAAATTTTTTTTCTGGTCATGAAAACTTTTAGGATCTACTCTCTTAGCAATTTTCAAATATACAATACAGTATTATTAACTGTAGTCACCATACTGTACATTACATCTCGAGAACTTATTTATGTTATAGCTGGAAGTTGGTACTTTCTAACCTCCTTCATGCATCTCCCCTCTGCCAGCCCCCAGCAACCACCAGTCTGTTTTCTGTATCCATGAGCTCTAGTTTTTTGTTGTTTGTTTATGTGGTTTTGCTTTTTGGGTTTTTTTTTTAGATACCATATATAAGTGAGGTCATATGGTATTTGTCTTTCTCTGGTTGGCTTGTTTCACTTGGCATAAGGCCCTCAAGGTCCATCCATGTTGTTGCAAATGCCAAAATTTCATCTTTTGTAGGGCTGAGTAATATTCCGTTGAATATATATATACCACGTTTTCTTTATCCATTTATCCATCAGTGGACACTTAAGTTATTTCTACATCTTGGCTATTGTTAATAATGCTGCAGTGAATATGGGTGTGCATAGATCTTTTCAAGTTAGCGTTTTCATTTCCTTTGGATAAATACCCAGCAGTGGAATAGCTGGGTCATATGGTGGTTCTATTTTTAATTTTCTGAGGAATATCCGTACTGTTTTCCATAGGGCCTGCACTAATTTACATTCCCACCAACAGTGCACAAGTGTTCCCTTTTCTCCATATCCTCATAAACATTTGTTATTTCTTGTCTTTTTGATGACAGCCATTCTAACAGGTGTGAGGTGATATCTCATTGTGGTTTTGATTTGCATTTCCCTGATGGTTAATGATGTTGAGCACCTTTTTGTGGACCTGTTGGCCATCTGTATGTCTTTGGAGAGATGTAAATATGGCTTTAAATGTATAACACAGTAGTTAGAGGAGAAAACAACCTTCGTCAGGGTGGGTCTGCTTTAATACATTGTTCTGTCTCATTTAAATGATCAAAAGGTCTAAGACAATAAAAACTTATCAGAACTCAGTATTTAAAGGCCTAAATAAGCCTTTTTTTTCTCTTTTAACGTTTGACTGTAGAATAGAATCAAGTCCTAAGGAAATAACCGGTTACCAAGTAGTGATTTTGGAAAAGCAAATTGCAGGGTGTTCATTTAGGTTATTATACTTTCTATCAAGTTTTATACACAGAATTCCTAAATGAGAATTAATTTTTACTAGAAACTATAGGTATAGAGTTAGGAAAACTGAAGTTTTCCAATGAATCCCAGGCTTACTATATTACCAAAATGTAAATATGGGTATTTAGCTACATTCTTAATGTTACAAAAATGGTCTCTGTGAAAGGGTAATAGTAAGTCTTTTCAATATAATAACATGATGATATGTATCTTGTGTATTGTTGGATACTCTGCAGAGCTCTCCCACATGTATTATCTCACTGCATCCTCCAGATGGTCCTAGGAGGTAAGAAGGGCCAGTAGAATAAGGTGCATTTTGCAGTTGAGGATATTGGCAAGAGAGAGGAAAATGATGCAACCCAAACTGCTGTCAATTAATAACTGAGTTGGGATTAGAATCTCAAAGAGCAGAGAATATTCCGTTATATTAAACTGGAATATAATTTTATCAGATGATAGTATGAAACAGAATTGGTTTGTGGTTATTATAAACCTTAAAATATTGGTGCTACATGGGAGAAAGATGTCTCAAAGCACAACACGCTTTTATTTTGCTTGGCACATCATCATTTGCCAGCATAAGTGTTTAGTGAAGCTTAAGTCTTATTATTATTACATAGATTTTGAAAAATTGCTATAGACCACCCAAACCAAAGTAAATTAGTGCTGCTGAAAAAAGATGATAATTTATGATATTTTTATGGTAGAGGACTATTGTTATCTTACGTTAATGTTGTTGCTGTTTTCACCACCATTCAAAAAGCAAGAATGTCTTCCTAGAAATTAATTTAGTGTGAATTGCTATTTTAATGGGGATAGAATATAATGACTCATGGTTTTATGCATTTGAGCAAAAACCGTCAGTCACTTCATATCAAATTGTCTTCCTCCCATTTCTCTTACCTAAGGTAAAATCTGTTGACATCTTTCATATGCACTGTGACAGCGTCACCAGCAAACTCCAGATTCAGTGTGCTCATGACAAGAATCATAGTGGCGACTTCTGTGAGTTAATTGACTAGTTTAGAGCATGTCAAACAGTGCAATGAATCCTCCTGCAAAATAATATTTCCTGGTGTACAGATTGTCCAACGAGCTCAGTGTGTATCACTGGGTCAGCCTGGTGTACTTAGAGGCTTATCCTTATTCTTCCTTCTGTAAATGTGTGGCCATTTAGTAGAGGGCACCCAAATCTCAAGCCAAATATACACAGATCCTGAGAATTCGTGCTCTCTCAGGAGAGCAAGATTCTAATGGTTATTCAGTTATAGGGAAGTGAGTTTGGTAATAGCAATTTACTTTCCCCAACAAAATATGGTCTATAACAGGAAACCAATTGCAAGTTACCCAGATCGCTTGGGACTGGCCATGAGGTACAGTAAAATACCTAGGGGCATACCGGGATGAGTTAAAGTCTTCTGGAAGAGTCCATATGGAGGAAACTACCATAAAGAGCTATTACCACTGCTCCTCTCTTGCAGTTTACCAGTACAGCACTGCTGTCTCAAAACCCTAAAATCCATCTGCTCTTAATGCATCCTCAAAAAGAGGGAAAATGCATCTCTGAGGGAGTACTCGAGAAAAGAAAATGGAATGGTCAGATGTAACCCCCTACAAATTATTCCTCGTGACGTGAAGATGCTTTTACAGGGAGCAGGGAGATTCTGAACTGAATAACTCTGAGTAAAAACAATACTGGAAAACATTGTGGTTTGAACCTAATCCACTTAACTTGGTCTGTCTTTAAGTTGCCCTCTAATTTAGAGTTCATCCTTTCAGGAGTCGAGCGCCTCTGTCATTGAGTAGTGGTCAGATTAACTGCGCTGTCCTGCTTACTTGCTGGCTGAAGTCTTTTTTGTTACTCCTAATGTAAGCTTTTAGAAAGCTACAAAGTACAGTGACAGACACTATCATAGTCAATTGGACATGCTTTCTGCAGATTTGTTAAGGATTTACTCTACACATTTGTAGCATTTAGTTGCCATGGAGATGACCTCAGTGGTAAGAGGAACAGCCTTTAGGTTGGACCTCAGATTTTCCTTTCATTTCCATTTAATTTGATTTGACTGCAAAATGTCACTTCCATTGCATTGATTAAGCTTCATTGCTGCCACCAGCCCTGTTAGAAAGGTGAAAGGGCAGGCCAGCTGCCGTCATTTTGCACCCTGACCCTTTTCTGATATCAATACAGATAGGCTTTTGAGATGAGAAACTCCTTCACTACGTTGATGCAGACGCAATTTCTCTTGCTCACTTCATGAGATATAATAAAACTAAAAATTATGCCCAGAAATTTTTATTTACCCAAAAGCACACTCTGTATAACCTCATTTTTTCCCTGTTTCAGCTCCATGTTTCTATGATATATAATGTATGAAAACTAAAAATTACTGGGACTTAGGCTTCCCTTTAAAAAATTGTTTTGAAGTCAACTCAACAGTTGGCTACTCTCTTGAAATAGATCTTCTTTTATAGTTCAAATGAATTAGAAATAAATTACAAAATGAAATTATAGAAATATGAAGCATTAATTCTTGCTCACATGGATTGAAATGCCATCCTTAGGTATTAATCAAGGTAGATTGGAAGCAAGATAATGCAGTAGATTAAGTTTTTCTTTGGTATCCCCTCCTCCCCCCCCCCCCCCCCCCCCCCCCCCCCGCCGCCCCCCAGTCGACGGCTGCTTCTGTCTGCTTCTTTCTCTGTTCCCTCCCCTGACTCCTAATGTCTTCAGCAACCTAGGACTCATCTCTCTCTCCTTTTAGGTGAAACAACAATTTGATAAATTAATTCAACACTAAGATTTGAGAAAATAAATGTGTTAACTTCTTAGGAGTATAGCGTTTATATTTAACCGGAGAAGCCCAGGACGTTATTTAACACAAAGAACTTACTGCTAATAGGAGAACTTCAGTTAGAAGTGGGGCAGACAGTTTGACAGGAAGCCTTCTGGACACTTTTGACGTCATGGCACCTAGATTTCAGCCTCAGTGTGAATACTTGGTGCTGCTGTGTTTAGGAGGTTACTTCATTAGGCCTCTTTAAATGTACCACCATTTGGAAAAAAGCACTTAGGCACCTGATGGAACATATATAAGAAACCTGTGAATTCATGGCTGGAAAACATACAAGTCAGTGATCACTAAAGATAGACCAGCACTTTGGGGCAAAGCACCTTGACTGGGGCATGTACTTTCATGTTTCTACAAGAAAAATGCCTTTATTGACTAGGGTTGTGATTGGGGGGAAAAGGAAGCAATAATTGCTATGTAGATACTGGTTTCTTGTCTTGTGGGGTTATGGCCATGATCAGGTATGCTCTCCTTTGAGATCTGATACCAGCATTCTCTCCAGTGTCCCTCTGGAATAGTTATATGATTTCTGTTGGAAGTCTAAAATGATGTGCATTGGGAAGGTAATGATGGTTTCTTTTTGGCCCCTGCTATGGTAACTGCACTTAACCAGACAAGTTTTCCTATGTTGGAATATTCTAGAATTCCGGTTAGTAATATAGTGACAGCCATAAGCATGGCTCCATTTAGTTGTTATCGCCAAATGATTTAGAGTAGTGTTTATCAAACTAATGTGCATATGAATCACCTGGATACCTTGTTATCAGACAAGTTCTGATTCAGAAGGCCTGGGGTGGGGCCTGAGAGTCTGTGTTTCTAACAAAGTTGCCAACTGAGGCTGATGTTGCTGGTTCCCAGACCACACTTAGTACAGTAAGGACTCAGGGCAGGTTCTCAATCTTGGCTACACATTGGAATTACCTAGGAAGATTAGAAATCTCAATGCCTGGATCCCATCCTACTCCCAGAGATCGGTATTGAATCGAATAGAGTGGAGCTAGTTATCAGGATTTTTTTTTTTTTTTGGAGGAAGATTAGCCCTGAGCTAACATCTGCTGCCAATGCTCCTCCTTTTGCTGAGGAAGGCCGGTTCTGAGCTAACATCCATGCCCTTCTTTACTTTATTTGTGGGACACCTACCACAGCATGGCTTGTCGAGCGGTGCCATGTCCGTACCCAGGATCTGAACCGGCAAACCCCGGGCCACCAAAGCAGAATGTGTGCACTTAAACGCTGCGCCACTGGGCCGGCCTTTATCAGGATTTTTTTTTTTTTTAAAGATTTTATTTTTTTCCTTTTTCTCCCCAAAGCCCCCAGTAAATAGTTGTATATTCTTCGTTGTGGGTCCTTCTAGTTGTGGCATGTGGGGTGCCGCCTCAGCGTGGCCTGATGAGCAGCGCCGTGTCCGCGCCCAGGATTCGAACCAACGAAACACTGGGCCGCCTGCAGCGGAGCGCGAACTTAACCACTCGGTCACGGGGCCCAGCCCCCCCTTTATCAGGATTTTTAAAAGCTGTCCAGGTGATTTGGGTGATCAGCCAAGGTTGAATTAGATAGTAGACCTGTAAAAATGGGGAAACAAATACCTATAGCTGATAATGTTATAAATAATATTTTTAAAACCTTCCTCAGGGTTTTTATTTTTGCTGTTAATCTGACGTTTTTAGAGACAACAGTGAACCAAATACGTTAATAAAAACCAATTCATCATTCCATTCATTAATTGTAAATATTAGTCCACAAATTAGCGCTTAACAATATTATCTTCAGCCATTTCTTCTTTTAAAAATAAATTTAGGATATGTTGCCACATTTAGCAAATAAAAATACAGACTCTGAGGTGCCATCCCAGGCCTGCTGAATCAGGCCTGCATTTTAACAAGAGATTCAAGTGATTCATAGACACAATACAAATATTGCATGGGACACACTTAAAAGACTGTTTATCTGAAATTCAGATTTACTTGAGCTTTCTGTATTTTATCTCGCAACCCTCTTTAAAAAGGAAGTAACATTTATTTCATTACAGAATAAAAGCGGAAAGTATTCTGAGTTTAGAGAACAATTTTAATATCTTACCTCTCATTTCATCTCATCTTCCTGTGTCTGTAATGCCCACTGATTTTTAAGCCTAACATAAAATAAAACCAGCTGATAGACCTCAAGATGTCATGCTGTGTATTGGAAACAAATGGGATGTATCCTTCTGTGTATTTATGCAAGAATGGGAAAAGCTCTGTGACTTTTAGGGCAATAATCAGTTTACATTAAAAATTGTTTTACATTTTTTTCTTTAAGTTTATTTATTTAAAAAATTATCACAGCTTTAAGAATTCATTTATTTATGGAATTCAGAAGCAGCCTTGTTATAACTAAAGTGTAACAATTGGTTGTGCTTGTAAAACTACAAATACTAGAATTCTCCAAAAAGAGAATTATCCAAAGGCTTATCTTACTATGAAAACATATTCCCACAAGGCTAGAATGTTGTGTCTATATACCCAAATAAGAAATGCTAATCTTTTAAAAAAATTACTTAGATTAACTAAAATGTCAAAGTCTACCATTGTTCAAAGCAACATTCATTGTCGTAAACTCACATTTAACCTGGCTCCTGTTGATAGCAGTCTCCTGTGAGGCACAGATATCAAAAACACAGGTTATGAAAGTTCAGTCGCAAAAATTAATTTTCAGGTTAAGGTAACAAATACATCCTTGACATTATTAGATTTTCCTTGAACTGTCTCCCCTTTTGGAATCTTTGTCACACATCTGGCACTCTATTAAGAAGAAGGCATTCATATGCTGGTATTGAATACAGTGATTTGCGCTTTAAAATGTAGCGTTGAGAACTATTTGGAATGTGTTGCTGTATGTAAAATTGAGCTTTAATAGTGTTATATTTCAACCTATAAATAACTTTTGCTTCCTATCTGACATTAAAACAATGTATGGCATTTGGCAAAAAGTTAACTGCCAAATGATTTCTTAAGTGCCTAGTTAAGGGATGTCACTGTAAATTTTTTATACTGACGAAAACACTGTACGAATATGTCTGAGCTTTACTAATCCTTCAAAAGAAATGATTTATTTTGGCACTATGAAATCATAAATGCTAATCAACGTTCTGAAAAGGGAGGCATTGTTGGTTTTTATTTATAGTGAGTCAAGTTAACAGGTATATTCTGTAGTGAACTGTACTAAATTAGTGAGAATCAGGAAGACAAATAATAAAGAAGCCCTCAGATTTGCAAACATGGTGAAGCGGGGGAGGTCACAGCATGTTTCTTTGTAGTCCCAGTGAGGCATGGGGGTGAATGGACACATCAGTGGCTTCATAGTCGGATCTCACTTGAACTGACTGGATCTCAGTTGCTTCATTTGTAAAATGAGAAAAGGAGTGTTTCCTCATTGAGTTGTTGTGAAGATTAAGTAAGACAACATGCAAAGCTCCTTGCATGGTGCCAGAAGATATTCTCAAGAAAGTTTTCACCTCAACCATCGGGGGGATCTCTTAAATCCTTCCACCCCATTGAGACCTGTTCTCCTTCCTTGGTAAAGTTTCTAGAAATATAATAGGGCATGTGGGATGCTGAAAAGAAATAAACTGTTAACTGTTATTTGGGCAGACGTAAGCTGAAATGTGATTTTGTTAGGTGAAGACCAGATAAAGTTCATAGAGGAAAACAATTTCTAATAAAGAAAAGCACACCCACCTGTAAGTCAATAGGTAGAGGATATGGTCCTGGGACTAACTATTCATTTGATTCAATGCAAATTATTTAAATGTTCTTGGCTGAAGTTTCTTTACTTTTACAAAAGAAATAAAGTTGAACTGTAATACTTTTTTTTTTTTTAGTGGTGAAAATTGGTCCTGAGCTAACATCCATTGCCGATCTTCCTCTTTTTGCTTGAGAAAGATTGTTGCTGAGCTAACATCTGTACCAGTCTTCCTCTATTTCGTATGTGGGATGCCGCCGCAGCATGGCTTGATGAGCATTGTGTATGTCTACGCCCAGGATCCAAGCCTGTGAACCCCAGGCTGCCAGAGCACAGCACGTGAACTTAGTACCATGCCACCAGGCCAGCCCTGAACTGTAATATTTCTTGGTTGCCCTCCAGCTCCCCTCATAGTAATGTTTCTTAGATTGGGTTCTCTGAGTTGCTGAGTCCGAGATTGGGAGTGCTCTTAGGTTCAAGACCTGCAAAGGGAGTAAAGGCCCCAGGAGAAGGCAGAGGGAGGAGTTGGGCTGAGATGCAGCTACGGCTCAGGCCTCAGCTGATCCCATTGGGAGCATGGGCTCTGCATGGCCCTTCAGAGTTGTTTGTGATTGAGACAAGAGTGCTAGGCCTCTGTCTGCCAAAACTCTTTATTAGGAGCATAACTTGGGCAAGTCAGCCTCTCTCCTTTCCCTGGCGGCAGGTGCTGAGGAGGAGTCGCCTGGGTGTTAGCAGCAACCAGGCCTCCTGGCAGCTACAATGAGTGCCTGGGTCCTGGAGGGGGTCTGACACAGTCTCTACTGCATGAAATTAGGTTAATTTCCCAGCGTCTCATGGTCATGGACTCATTCTCAGCAGAATACCAGTCTTTATTGGACTGCTGTCTTTTTCAGAGATGTTTTGGGGAAATGCCAATCTTTAGAATCTCTGGGTGTACTTGGGGGTGTTAATTTGACCATAGGCTCTGCTTATGCGTTTTCTGAAGTGAGAGGAATCAAAATACTCTGATATGAAATCTTTGCTGAGCTTTGCAGAAGGACAGACTTTTTGTACTATTCCTAAGGGATCTCGTTCATATAAATCTCTCCAAGGCACCAGGAAAAACAGCCTTGGCTTTGAGAGTTTCATTTGCAGTTATGACCAAAACAAAAAGTGCTCAAGCACAGTATGAGACACTTAAAAAATGACAATAGATAGTCATACAAGTCACTGAGAAAGTCTACTTTGAGACTTTAAAAAAAGATTCTGGGTGGCTGGCCTGGCGGTCCAGTGGTTAAGTTTGCGCATTCTGCTTTGGCAGCCTGGAGTTTGCAGGTTCGGATCCCAGGCGTGGACCTACATACCACTCATCAAGCCATGGTGTGGTGGCATCCCACATACAAAATAGAAGGAGACTGGCACAGATGTTAGCTCAGGGCAAAAAGAGGAAGATTGGCAACAGATGTTAATTCAGCACCAATCTTCCTCAAAAAAAAAAAAAAGATTCTAGGGGCCGGCTCCGTGGCCTGGTGGTGGTTAAGTTCAGTGCACTCCACTTGGGCAGCCTTGGTTCTGTTGCCAGGTGCAGACCTACACCACTTGTTGGCAGCCATGCTGTGGCGGGGACCCAAATACAAAATAGAGGAAGATTGGCACAGATGTTAGCTCAGAGTGAATCTTCCTTAAGCCCCTCCTGCTAAAAAAATTCTATGCAGATTCTGTTCCAGTTTTGAATAAGGGAATTCTTCCACAGTAATATTCATCCGTCTTTAATTAGCTCATCATTTTTCGAGTTTTAGGCTGGTATGTTTCACAGTTGATGTGCTGTGGATCAGGCCTCTGGACTGGCATCCTGCAGGGAAGGTATTTTTTTGTTAGTTGAAACAGAGGAGGCTGAGTGGATAAGACCATCAAGAAGATAAAGCAAACTTTATCTACTATGTAAAGAAGTTCAGTATATTCAAATACCAGTGCATTCTTGCAGTGGTCTTATTTGGTGGAATAGATAAAGTGTGAACCTTTATATCCCCCTAGTTGGCCTGGAAATGGAATGTCAAACAGCATATAGTCATCTCTCTTGTTTAAAAAAAAAAAGAGTGAGAGAAAGCCATTTTTATTTGTGTCAGATTTTAGATGTCTTAATATTCTTTCCTGTCTAATTTTGCAGAAAGTGATAATAGAGTTCCTAACAAATTAGGGGCTGCAGACTTTTAACCTATGTCGTGAAAAAAACATTAGTTATTATTACCATAAACATAATTCAAATAAAAGTTTCATTGTAATACTGTTATATTGAAGGGTGCATTCCAAGCATATAATTTTGCTCGTTATAAATAAAAGGATTCAGAATGATAGTACATTGGAGAAGAATTTTTTTTTTAAATTGGCACCTGAGCTGACATCTATTGCCAGTCTTCTTTTTTTTTTTTCCTTCTTCTTCTTCTTCTTCTTCTCCCCAAAGCCCCCCAGTACATAGTTGTATATTCTAGTTGTAGGTCCTTCTGGTTGTGCTATTTGGGACGCTGCCTCAGCATGGCCTGATGAGCGGTGCCATGACCGCGCCCAGGATCCAAACCAGTGAAACCCTGGACCACTGAAGTGGAGCACGCGACCTTAACCTCTTGGCCATGGGGCCGGCCCCTGGAGAAGAAATTTTTTAAAAACTGGAGGTGAATTTGAATTTAGACCTTTACTTGCAAAGATGGAGGCTCAATATAAATTTGTAACTTGAAAAATCAGAATAAAAGTGATTCCTATAGAGAATTCTTCATCTCTGTTACTTATAGAACACAAAAGTATTTTCTAAAATGTCATAACCTGCCAAATGTTTGTGAGGCAGAGACCAAAGTGAATAGTGTCGAGAGTGAGGGATAAAAGTGAGAAAAGAAAGAAGCAAGTGGAAAACTCACACTGGGTGCAACTTCATGGGAAGAGCTACAAGCAAGTCATACTGCTGATCTTGGATGAACCAATAGTTGAACCTGTTTTATTAGTCACCTGAAAATTACTTGCTTGAGTGGGATTGCTAAATGTGAAAATGGCACTGGACCAATCTTTAGAATTTTTCAGACCTTTATGAAACTCATGATAATTTTGACCCCTTCCTCATTACTTTTTCCAAATGCCAGTAGACAGAGCACACTTTTTCGGTAGTTCAAGTATATACACAAAATACCTAAGCAGGTGCATTTTCAGTCTGAAAGGGTATTTTCTCAGCCAAATTAATAAAACGTGAATGAATGAGAAAAGAAAGAGCATAATTCTAGAGGAGTCCTCTATAACATTGCTTTTAGCAGTATTATCAAATTGGGTCACAGATAATTGGATTAATTTGAGTACCCTATGGTTTTATTCGGAGAAATGTAATGTGGCAACTCTCTTTGCTCTTGGATATCTGTAGGATACAAGAAAATGGAAACACTCAGCCTTAAAAAAATGAAAGAGCTCTTATGTCGTGCTCAATCAGAGAGATGTAGACATTGACAGAGTATCAACACCTGAAGCCACTCTATTAAAGTGTGCTTTGCTTCCCCAAGCAAGAGTCACAGAAAATTGGCTCATGTTTCAACATCTAAGCTTCTACCAGTTGGTTTCCTTTAATTGGCTCTCATGTCCATTTACCAGAAATTGGCTGTTTCCTAGCTGCTGGATGTAGGAGTGACTTACTTGTATGAGTGTGCTTAGGATTACACTTGTTAGATAGTTTCAAGCATCATTTTCCTTAGAAAAATTACTAATGATGGATATCTGAATATGCGTACTACAAAGGAACTACAAAACCTAGAACCTGAGAGGCTCTTCAAAGAGTCTGACTTTTTCTAAAGACAGTATTAGAATAGAGGGGTCATGAAACCCTCTGGGTGGGCCCTGGTCGGTAAGGTGTTATTAAGGACAATTTAAGGATAGTATCAAAGGAATTGAAAAATAAATAGTATAGCACCATGCTTGGTATAGGTATTTTACCTAATGTATGGATAGCTTGTAAAGCCACATCTTAATGCCACTCTAAGTAGATGGCTTTCATCTTTAGAGCATAACCACTTAAGGGTGCATTTTTGCTCAACTTCTTAAGAAATCAGTTAGGCTTTTTTTTTTTTTTTGCTTATTTGAAATCATAGTGGCTTTTATTTTGTGAAAAAAAAAATCCCACATTTGACTTTGCTTTTCTAAACTTACAGGCATTTTTGGTTATCTAATTACTTTAACCACATATTTCCTGAAATGTGGTTGTCCACTTTACTTTTAACCACAAATACAGATGTTCTAATTTCTACTCTTTTATACGTTTTTTGAGCGAGATCCACTCCTATCATTAGGGAGAAGGTGAATGTAAATGTAGAATAAATATTTTAAAAATATAAGAAATGGGTGCTTTAGACGTGAAGGAAAGGAAATGTAACAGTCTTCTGAAACAAGTCTAGTAAGGATTTTAAGTTTTTAAGACTTTCTATTTAATTACTTTGCATTGAAGCCAGCTGGTTTGGTAACTTTCATGACCTTATATTCCCTGAATGTTCTCATAAATCAAAGGAAGAATATGCTCAATTCTAACATTAGTCCTGGGGAAAATTCCATATTTGAAAACAAAAGAAAGAAAGGTAGAATCAAGGTTGCCTTGGGAATTTTGAGGTCCTTGGTAAGGTTAATTGGGAGGGCATAAATTCCTTTATCCTCAGATTTTTCTTTTTCTTTCTCTTCTCTCCCCCTAAGCTTTCCTGCCCTCTAACCCATCAATTTCTCTGGCAGCTTGAGCCTTCACACTTGAACATTGAACCTGGAGATATAAAAATATTCTAACAGGCAGAGGGATGGCCTTGATGATCTCTTAAAGTTCTTTTTAGTGCTCTACTTTAAATTCCAGTGATTTAATAGAAACTCAAGGGTAAAGTGGTCCTCTCGAGGTCATCACTGTAGCTCCCTCCACATAAGAATGCCTCCCATCTTCTGCAAGTTGACATTAACAGCCAGTCCCAAGGGACCTCTTCTTTCTCTGGACTTCTTCAGCCCTGTGGACTATCTCATTGACCAAGTCGGAGAAGAAGGTGCACATGGGATTAGAGAATTTTTAAAGCCATACATTTTACCTTCTTCCTAACTTACATTTTAAATATATAAATCACTGCTTTAGTGACCTGCTCTTTTAAAAGAGATCTGTGTGAAATATCTAAGTATTTTTTGAGCTGGAATGGGTTTTCTGGTGGATGAGAATTGAAGGAAGTCAGAATTCATTGAGATCAAGCTATTCAACAAACATTAATTGAAGACTTCTGTCTGAGGGGTTACAAACTCTAATGTGTCAGGGGACAGGACTGACAATGTAAATCTATGAATTAAGCCCTTTATAAAGCAATAGGGATGGTGGGAGGCCCGAGGCATTGGCAACCTTGTGCTAGCATTCTAGTGCTAGTATTCTTGCCATAGCTCTTTTGCCCAAAGCATTCAGTTTGCAAACCCTTAAGTCTCTTTGCATGCTATCTGCCGCATCTTGTGGGAGATTCACAAGTGAACACGTAAGATTCCTGACCTCGCTGAGGTAAAACAGTAATAAAAATTATTATATTCTAATGGCAGCTACCATTTATAGAGTGGCTGCTAGGTCCCAGGCACTGTGGCACTCGTAGTCAATCCTTGTAGTAATCCTGTGTGGTAGTCGCAGTCAACTCTATTTTAAAGATTGGGAAGTGGAGGTGAAGAGAGGATCAGTTACTTGCTCACGGCCACTCCTCCTGTAATTGTTGGAGCCCGGGTTAAAACTGAAGTTTGCCAACTCCTGTTTGCCAACTTCCAAAGCCCATGCTCTTAGGCACTATTCAGGTATATCTCAGGCTATGTTCCTTGAGATGTTAAGAGAGATCTCTCTTTTTTTTTTTCTTTAAAGAAAATTGATGATTCCATAGTGAAATAATGGAAAACAAAATTTGAGTTACAGAAAGTTAAACCCCACACATTACTTACCGTAGAACTTTTTTCCAGAGCCTTTATTATTATTGTGTGTTGTGAATCCCCCCAAATGGGTTTATTTTGCAGTGTTTCCCAAGCTAATGTGAGTTTTACAGATTTTCTCAAATTCTAGTGTTCTAAGGAACCAACTTTGGGAAACTCTTTTCTATAATACCCAGCCCTCCCACTGAGATAAGTGTTGTCATTAGGAGCGAAGTATTTTGGGTGGACACAAGACAGCCATTAATTGTGCAATCAGAGAATGCATCAACAGGAAGGTAGCATTTGGGATTGGGTCTTAAAAATGGATAATATTTTCACAGATGATAATATTTACATAGATGATGTTAGGGGTTAGAGAACATTCCAGAAGAAATTATTTCAGTCAGAGGAACAGTGCAAACGTACACATGGAGACAGGGATGTGCAAGGGTGAATTTGGGGAATGTAGAAAAAATTGGTAGATAAGTATAATTTGGTGTTTATCCTATGTTAATCTTACTGTTAATTATATTTTAGAAGCTTGGTCTTATTTCTGCAAGTATTAGAAAGGCTCACTTTAAGAAGATTTCAAGTCAGATGACAGAGGATGTCATCTTCACTCGTATTATTAAAATTATTAATTCATTGAACAAATATTTACTGACTGCTTATTATATTCCAGGTTGGGTGCTGAGACTACAGCTGTAAATAAGATATACAAAGTTCTTGTTCTCAGACAACTCGCAGACAAAAGCAACACTAATGTAGGCAAGGCAACAAGAAAATGTCAACTTGTGATAAGTACTATGTAGAGAGATAAAATAGGCTGATGTGATGAAGAGTGCCTTAATGGCTATTTTAGAATAACAAGAAGGAGCCAGACATTTGAAGATCATGGGGAAAATGTATTAGGCAGGGAGAACAGCTGGTGCAATATCCCTAAGGGAGAAATGGACTCGAGGTTATTGAGGAATAGAGAAAAGGTTAATGTGGTTGGAGAATTGGCAAGGAGGAAAATGGTAAGAAGAATTCAGAGAGATTGATAAGAACCAGACCACAGAGTAAGGGTTTTTTTCCTAAGTGTGATGGTTAACTATGGGAGATTTCTAAGACGGGGCTTGACCAAAAGCGTGTGTGTGTATATGTGTGTATGCGCGTGTGTGTATAATCTCTCTGGCTGCTTTCTGAAGAATAAATTGCAAGAGAAAAGAGTTGAAGCAGGGGGCCAGTTAGGAAGCAATCACAAGAGTCCAGGAAGGACTAGTTTGGACCAGGGGTGGTAGTTTTGATGGAGAGAAGTGGACACTTGAACATAGAGGTTTTTAAGGAGGAGCTAATGAAGTGGGTGGAGAGGGTAGATGGAAAGAAAGTGGCTGCAGGTTGGTGGTATTTGCTGATGAAGAAGACTGAAGGAGGTGTTGGTTTGGATGGAAAATCAGAAGTTTTGTGTTGGACACATTAAGTTGGAAATGCCTATTACACATTCAAGTGGAGAGGTCAAATAAGCAATCGGATAGGTGAGTCTTGAATTCAAGGGGAGGTCTACACTGGAGATAAAGGGATATATTATTCCACATTATTCCATTAACAGAGTTGAGAAAGTCTACCCACAGTTAAAATACATTTTTTAAAGGTAAAATAAATGTTGTTTAATAATAAAAAGTTAAAAGTGAATACAGTATACAAATTACTATAGTGTAACATGGATTTTGGGTACAGCCACTTTTCTCCTGTCATTATTAAGTGCTGGTTGAGAAGCAGGAAAGCACTAAGTTTTATTATTTCATACCTCGAAAGTCTCCTGGAGTTCAGATACCCATCTCCTCTACAACGTTCTGGACGTTTTTCCAGCGGAGTCCTGAATGTGTACTATTGGAAGGACGTGTTGTTCTTCCCAGAACAGGCGATTCCAGGTTTATAACAGGTTCTTCCTTTTCTTAAGTGGATATTTTCCCACTTCTCTCCATTTGTACCAAATGCTGCAACTTGAGTCTTCAAAGAAGGTTTGATCTTCACTCTTTATAATAACCTTTCATATATTTTGAAAGTTATTCTGTCTTCCATGTTTTCTAGCTTAAGCATACCCAGTACTTTTAGTTGCTTCTCATATAATGTGACTTCAAGCCTCTGCCCATTCTGGTTACTCTTGTTTCCAGACCCATTTCTCTGCATCCGCCTCCAAGTGTGGCACCTCACATTCCTACATTCCCCACAGTGTGATGGTTGTGTTCCCATGAGACTAAATGGATGTGGCTTTGGCTTCTGTTTTCTGGATACCATACTTCTGTTAATGGGAACCAATCCAAAGCCCTTATTCGTATTTGTTTTTTAGTAAAATAAACCTTTAGTTTTACAATAGTTTTAGATTGTAAAGTTGAAAGATATTAGAGAGAGTTTCCGTATGTTCTCCATCCAGTTTATACTATTGTTAACATTTTATACTACTGTAATATGTTTGGTGCAACTAATAAACCAACATTGGTACATTGCTGTTAACTAAAGTCCACATTTTTTTCGGATTTCCTTAGTTTTAGGGAAAATGTCTTTGTTCTCGGATTCTACCCAGGATACACATTACATTTAGTTGTCATGTCTCATTAGCTTTCTCTGAATTGCAACAATTTCTCAGGTTTTCCTTGTTTTCCATGACCTTGACAGTCAGGTATTTTGTAGAATGTCCCTCAGTTTGTGTTTGACATTTTTCTCATGGTTGGACTGGGGTTATGAGTTTGGGGGAGGAAGATGACAAAGGTGATGTGCCATTCTCATCACATCATGTCAGGGGCACATGCTTTCGCCCTGACTCATCACTGATGACACTAACCTCGATCACCTGGCAGAGGTTTCCCATTGTAAATTTACTTTATTCTCCCTTTCCATACTGTACTCTTTGGAGGAGTGGCCCATACTCAAGAGGTGAGGAGTTAACTCCACCTCATTGAAGTGGGAGTATTGACATAAATTATTTGGAATTCTGTCCGGGAGATTTGTCTCATCTGTTTATTTAACTTTTCAATCATTTATATCAGTATGGACTTGTGGATATATATTTGATACTTTGGATTATAATCTAGTAGTATATTATTTATTCTGTTGCTCAAATTTTTCCACCTTTGGCCATTGAGAGCTTTTTCAAGTTGGCTCCCATGTCCCTTTCGCAAACCCCCATCATTTTGTTTTTCCCCGTGATTTTAAAACCTGTGCTGCTGCTAACATCTTATGTGGTGCTATTACTTTTGGAGTGATTGTGGGTATAAAAACAGGTCTTATGATTATCCTTGTTAAATTTCATCTTAGAGTCTCTCATGACCATCATCTCTTGCCTACTATGACAATAGCCTCTTACCTGGTCTCTGGACTTCCATTCCAAACACCCCCAACTGCACTGTATTTGGTTCCCTGAATAGCAGCCAGGGTCTAAACAAATCAATTATGTCATTCTTCCCCATATCAGTAGCTAAGGCTTTACATGGTCTGACTCTTGCTTGTCTCTCTGATCTCTACTCTTAACCTTTATATCCCTCATTCAGTGTATTTTAGCCATATGACTTTCCTTTCTCTTCCTTAGAAATGCTAAGCCTGTCCATCTGGGTTCTAACCCTGGGCCTGTCAGCCAGGAATGTTCTCCCCTTATACCTTCAAATGGCTGATATTTTCCTTTCTGTTCCAATCTTAGCTCAAGTGACACCCTGTCAGAGAGGCCTTTTCTTGCCACTTAATCTAGGGTAGCCTCAGTCTCTCGCTATCATTTTGCTGTGTTTTATTTTCTTTATAGCAATCATTATAATGGGATATTTTCTTAATTTATGAGCTATTTATTACCTTTCTGCTGCTTCTCCCGTTAGAATGTAATAGGTTGTTGTATCTCTTGTTCATAGTTATATCTCTAGAGCCCAAAGCAGTTCCTGGCACATGGGAGATGCTCAATAAATGTTTGTTAAATGTTGATTGCTAAAGGCCAAGTTATTTCTTCTGAGTAATACTTATCTCTGGGGTCTCCACAATCTGTTAGCTCTTGTCTTGTGATACCTTTGTTACTTCACATTATTGTCTTTTACTGGATCCTATGGTGCAATTCTGGTCAAGATTGTACAATAATTCTTCAGATAGCATATTCTTCCTGCCATAGTGAATTTTCTCCTTAGAAAATAAAGCTAACCCTGTTCCCATCAACACTTGCCTCTAGCTGATAAGCCCAGGCCGTCTCCATGCACCCCGTTCCATTGCAGATCACCAAGCCAGACTCGGAGGAGTCCCAAGCTATGAGACCTACAGGCAGAACACGGAGCTTCCAAAATTTTTCCTTTTGGCTGATATCAACTAAGGTAGCAGTTCCCTCTGGATATGGTTGTCTAACATTTTATAACCTCAGCTATTTATATTATTATCCAGCCTATATCTTTGTCTTGATCTCAACAAAGTAAGCATGAGGTCAGTATATTAACTGAAGCCCAGATATGGTGTACCTAATAGTGTTCTTTGTGTTACCACTTTAACTGGTTCTGACACTTGTGATCCCTATTTCCTGAATGCTTAAAAGCCATCTCTTTAATAATCCATTTTAGAGTCTCTTTTTGCATCTACATGAAACACAATAGTCTGTTGCTATGAAATTTACTTTTCCCTTTTACCACTTTTTTTTTTACTCACCTTGGAGTCACACACAATTGCATAATATAAAAAAAATTAATGTGCTTTTCAAGCAAGTATAATGTTTTCCCATGTTAGTATGTAATTAATTAGACACGTCTGATACCATGCAGATTTGACCACCATATAGCTTACATGAGCTATATAGCCCTTTACAGTCACTATAAAATCACTAATTGACGATTCCTTACTTAATAACACTGTGAGTACTTATGACTTGCTTCCAGTTATAATGGGAATTGCGCTGGATGGAAACTAATATTAACCCATGGGGTTACTCAGTAGAAATCAGTTACTATCTTTCAATTTCAGTTCTTTCAGATGGTACGAACCATATCATCTAGTATTTATTCCTACTGTGGGGTTGTCCGGTCAGCTTCCTTTGGAAACACACTCTGAGCCTCTGCTATTTGCATCTCTGAGGTTTATTGTTGTGTGCTCTTGGAAACAATACCTATGAGGGGCTTGCAAGGCAAGATGGGCAGATGGAGAGGGTGAATTGAGATGCAGTTGCAGCAGAGGCGTCAGCCAATCCTATGGGGAGAACTAAGGCTGGGATGGCCCTTCAGAGCTGTCCTGAATTGAGGCAGGGGACTGTCTTTTGTACTTCCTGATTTAGCAGTCACTAGACATTTGCTGCCCCTGGAGAGGAGTATAGCCTCTGGCGAGACAGCTCCCTTCAGCTGAGGCAGTGCCCGGAGAGGGCTCAGCTGTGAGCTGTTAGCAGTCAGTACTGCTAGCAGCTGGGACAGTGAGCGTTTAGGTACTGAAGGGAGGAGCTTCTGTTGTCGTGTGGACAACACACAACAGCATCTTCTACAGGTGAATTCAAATAGATTTCGTGTCCCATTCTTAACTTTCTATTTCTGTGTATTTGCATTCACATTGCTTTATATTCCCGTTCCTGCCCAAGGTCCTATGTCTACCCTGAATATCTCGTTCTTCAGTTTCCTCATCAGATAATAATACACACACCTGCAAATACAGTGGCCCGGCACATTGTTGAATGCTTAATAGATGTTAGTTTCTTCTATTCCGACTTTGAAATGTGTCTTTGACTAACTTGGCTAAGACCCTACCAATTAGGTTTCACAGACCTATTCCTCTCTTTGAAATAGAAGAGTTACCTCTTCTTGCCTCCTTTAGGCATTTCAAGAAGATGTAGCCTTGAAATATAAAGTGTGTTTAGAGAACCTTAAAAAGTCAGCAACCCCCTATGCAGAACTAACTGAGCCCCTCCCCCCTCCCCCACATCAGCCTCCTTGTTAAACACTAGTTTAAAAAAAACCTGCAGGTTTCTGGAAGCTTCTCAAACTTCTGAATATTAGCATTTAGTACAGTAATAACCTAAGGATTTACTGACCTGGTCCTTTATTCGTAGTCGACAAGAAGGCAGTACATTTTGGCAGCTATTACGTGTAGCACTGTGTTAGAATGGGTGTTGAAAAAGCTGCTTTTCCTTGTTCTTTCAACAGTTTTTCCTGCAAAGGAAACTCAAGTCCCAACCTGTTACATTGATAATGCACAATACCATCTGATTTGAGTCAGTATGGATTATTGTGCAGCTCGACCTGCCGTGAGATGTTGTGCTTCCTCCAGCTAACCAGTCTCAGTGCTGCTTTATCCAACAGCTCTAAAACTGTGACAACTCATTCTTGTGCTAGCATCTTACATGTGCCGAACGAAACAGACAGACACTTGGCTGATGTCAACAAGGCATGTCCGTTTTTTTTTGTAGGAGCCTAGTTTGTGTAGAGAAGTAAATCGTCTCTCTAAGTTATGACAGAATTACGTTGGTTTGCTGTGTAGAGCAGTTTACCTTTATTGGCTAGTGCCATGAATTCAATCAGTGATTTTCAACAGGGTATGATGGAAATCACTGAATTCATGTAGCCTCTTAGGTGTTCATTGAAAGAAAGTGAAGTAATAGTTGCCGTGTTATAATATTCTCATTTCAATCTTTACTTCCTTGGCCTATCTTATTATTTTAGGTTTTGAGGCCTAAAAGATGTTTATAAAACCATACCATGGGGGCTGGCCCCATGGCCAAGTGGTTAAGTTCGCGCGCTCCACTGCAGGCGGCCCAGTGTTTCGTTGGTTCGAATCCTGGGCGCGGACATGGCACTGCTCATCAAACCACGCTGAGGCAGCGTCCCACATGCCACAACTAGAAGGACCCACAACGAAGAATGTACAACTATGTACTGGAGGGCTTTGGGGAGAAAAAGGAAAAAAATAAAATCTCGGAAAAAAAACCAAAACCACACCATGAAATTAAAAAGTTTAAAGAACTTACACATATCTTACTTCTGGAAAGAAATGGTTAGCATATGATATCTCAGATCATGTCGTTTTGTAGAATACTCCCATGGCTTCCCATCTCCCTCAGAATAAAAGCTAATGTCTTTATGATGTCTAGGATGCCCTGATCTTTCTGGTTCCCAGGTTACCTCTTTAACTCATTATGAACCATCTGCCTCTTGGTCCCTCCCCACCCGCCACACTGGCTTCCTTCATATTTGTCTAACCCACTGGGACAGCTCCCTTCTCAGGACCTTTCAAACTGCTCTTTCCTCACACACTCCTCAGATAAGTGAAAGACGTGCTCCCTTACCTCTTTCAAGTCTGATCAAATGTGACCTTCTCATTAATGTCTCCTCTTACGACATTTAAACTCTAAAACAGCAGACCTCCCCCCACCCCCAACCCTCTGACAGTCCATCTCTTTGCTTTGCCTTATTTTGCTCCTTGGTATGTACCACCTTCCAATATACCATTTGTTTACTTATTGTGTATATCGTCTTCTGTGCTCGCTAGAATAGACTGTTTATGAATGCAGGAAGTCTTGCATGTTCTCTTCACTCTTGAATCTGTAGTGCCTAAACTAATGCTTGAAACGAAAGCAATTTTTGTTGAATGAATGAGTGCAAATAAGATAAAAGGACGTACTCTACGTTGAAACGGACCTAACGACATCAAATATAGACTGAAATATGATTGAGGTAGGATTGCATTCTAACAATCTAAAAAATTTGTCTCATTTACAAATCTCAGCAGCTCAAATTGTTTTTCAGAGGAACCTTTAGAAAATGTATCTATAAAGTATTTACCTTTCTCTGTTAGCTTCTTTTCTTCTTGCTTTGCCTGTTGCGGCATGTAGTCCAATTTTTCACACCTTGTTTAGACTTACGTGTTTATTGTAACTCTACTGTTTTAAGTTTCCTACCTCCTTAAATCACAAAGCACTTCAAGAAAGGATTTCCATGTATTATATTTTGTTCAGAAAGCCTTATCTCAGGCAGACATATTTGCCCATTTTCTTTTTTATTAAAAAAAAGTTTTATAATCATTATACATGCAGAGGGCTGTTCCGACAGACTGGGCTAGTATCTCTCCGTGAAACCACACACAATAAAACAGTTTCCTAAAAAAAGTTAACAATGCATAAAATGCTGATACAGTGCTTCAGAACACTTAATTATTTCTTTTTCCCCCCATTGTTTATCATTGTTTTGTCAACTTTCCATATCACTACCCACAATGCTTTGGGTTCGGTTTTCTTTGAACATTCCTTTCCTCTGAACTTACCATGAACTTGTGCCTGTAGCATGCCGCCACAAAATGCCACAGCCCCTTTATAGAGGGAAAAAAGCAACACTTTTGTTGTAAAAGGTGCTAAAAGCAAGCTCAGATCATATATAATAGTAAACACACTTGTCCAATTGCTGTTTTAGGCTGAAGCATGATGCTTGCTTTAAAAGAAGGTTAGTGTGATAGTTTGCACATACTTCAGGAGAATCAGGAATTAAGTTTGTGTAGGGAGGAGGAAGAGAGAAAAGAATTATGTTTCATAAGATTAGGTGCACTGTAGGAGGAGAAGGATTGCGTAAATACCAAATGTGACACAGGAGAGGATGGAGCCCCTTATCGCGCTTGCACTGTAGGATGATGTGGAGGATTATTTGTTTTATACAGAAGGACAGGAGGAGGGTGTTTTTCTTTTTTTTTTTTTTTGCATTTCTGATTATTTCTCTACTTACAGGGTTATATTAGGAAATTATTGTTCCTTCTATCAAAGTGTCACGAGAGGAGCTCTGGATTGCTAAGTAAATCCTGGGTTCTCATCACAGCCCTACCAGTGGGTAGAAGTGAATGGGAGCATCCGACAATAAGAATTCTTGCCTGACTTGCAACCTCAGGTGATTATTTGGTAAAAGGAAGATCCATGAACTTTGTGGGTGGCCTCAGTCATAGCAAAGTTGTGTTTCTTTAAAACCAGAATATTCAATAATTTCTCCTATATAACTGGCTGTTACATCTGAGTTACCATGTTGCATCAGAGGTGCAGCAGAGCTTAATGGTCCAAGAATGTGGGTTAAACCATTTAGTCAGGATTTGCTAGGAAATTGAGAAATTTCACTTTTTTGTTTGTTTTACCATTTGCCTCTCATTCACCTGGAGAGGGTGTTGGAGGGGAGCAGGAAGGGAGATTATAATGAGATTGATGAAGAGTGTGGTCCTGAGGACTTCTGTGGAGAGAATTGACTGTGCTGAGGTGTTTCTCTTGTTCTCCCCTCCTGTGCCCCTCAGCTCTTCCCGCCAAAAAAAAAGTGTGTGGATGGGAAATCAGGAAAACACTCAGGGAGCTTGTGTGTGTGTAGCCTGGCATACGGGGATGTAGGTTCTGGTACCTGACGTAAGCATGCAAAAGTCAGAAAGCAAGAGGCCATGGCAAAGAGACAGGGATGCAATGGGAACAAGCCACATTTCCACAACTAGTAGGAAAAAGATGTGGTTTGCTGGAGGTCATATGTGGATCCTGTAGAAGTGAGCCAATTACGACCCCTTCTGCCACTACTTCCCTCCCCGCCCCACCGGCACACTGAAGAATTTCCTGTCAGGAGGAAGATGACAGCCTCAACAGAAAGACTAGAATTTGATGATCTGATGTAGAAGTTGAGGGAGTCAGCATTTATGGCATTGCCAGTGCCCGAGAACTGAGGACCTGAGGTGAATCTCTGAGGGATCCATAAAAACACACTACAAGAAGGAACCAGCGTTGGGACATTGGCTAGTGGCAGAATATAACCGTCCCAGCCAAGGAACACCTTTTCTATCTCTTATTTCTTCCCCTTCTCATCATCCTCTACTCAGTCAGCAGTCAAAATTTGACTCATATTTTCACTGACTATAATTTCAAATTGCCCCCAACTAAGATGTCCGCTTATTTAGTAAACATTTATTGAACAGGTCGTATGTGCAAGGCATCATGCCAGCATGTGTATTTCCTGACCTCAAGGAATATGTCTCACGATGAATTTTCCCTTATTCTTATTCTTAATGCAATTTTAGTCTTCCCCAAAACAAGATTGACAATTGCATAGATCGATAATTTCTAGGTCTATAAACACAGTTTGTATATAATATGAATGTTCCACTTCCACTTGATGAACAAGGTGAGAGATGGAGCTGAGAAGACTTGGATGGGAATAAGCCTGCTTAGGACAGTGTGTTTAGCTAGATGGAGGAGGATTAGAGCAGCAAACCGGGTAGCTAGATATTATTCATCGTGATCTTCTCATTCTCTTGCCATGTTGTTTAATTTTAGCTCGATGTTATGACGGAAAAGAACTTGTTTTGCTTATTTGCTTCTTTAGTGAATATTTATTCAACAGGTACTACATGTGAGGCATTATGGTAGACATATGTCTTTTCTGCCCTCAAGAAATGTATAATCTAGTAGAGTAGAGAGCTTTCATTACTACGGCTGACTGCAATATTCAGAAGCATTTGATTAGTGAGATGCGAATGGTCTTGGGAATTTTTTAGTGCAAATGATAAAGACCTGATTCGAAATAACTTAACCAAAGTGGAGATTTATTGGCTCATATAACTAGAAAGTGCAGGGAATGACACTTCAGACACAATTAATAGCATCAGAACAGGGTACGCTTCCTTCTTCTCGTTACTCTGCTCATCTCGGTATCAGCTTCATGCACAGGTGACTTTCTTCTTATGAAGCAGCTCTAGGCTATGCCACTCATTTAACTAGTATCTCCAGAGAAAAGAGTGCAGACTTTTTTTCCTGATAGGCCCAGGAGGTTTCTTGTGACTGCCCACTTTGGATTCATGTCCTTCCTGAATCCTTCATGGTGGCCAGGGAAATGGAGTGCTCCCACTGAGTCACCCTAGGTTAAATGCCTCCCTCTTTGGGAGGGTACCTTACTGGTTCCAGTCAGATTACTTGGAATGCATTCTCCGAAAGAAAGAGGTGTTCTTTCACCAGGAGAGAGCAGGAGGGAGAGGGTGCGAGCAAAACCCACATCTCCCTTAGCTGGTTGAGGGGCAGTGCGGAGAAGGGAGGGGTCTTTCTGGTGGTTGCGGAAGACGTGCAGGAAGTGGTGGTAGTAAGACCTGGGCTTTTGAGATTTCAATTGAGAGTTTGGTGGGACATGGAGGAAGGCTTCCTTCTCAGGGAGAGGAGCCAAATCATGACATTTACAAAGCCCAAAACAATTTACACAATGCCCTGTGACTCTCTCTCGATGTATTTTAGCACCTTGAAGGTAATCCATTCGCTACAATATTTTCCTCAGTTTCTCCCTTTCCTTTCTCTCCCCCCTGTGATCACCATTCCACTCATACCATGTCATTTCTTCTGCCTGGCAAAAGTCACTGGTGACTTCTTAATCTGCAAATCCTGTGGCCTCTTTGCAGCACTATCTGACTTAATATCTTTGAATGTTTGACGCTGTGATTCATTTCTTTCTTCTGAAAATTTTCCCCTTTCTGGACTTCTGAGACATCGCTCTCTCCTGGTTCTTTTTTGTCCACTTGAGCATTCTTTCTGAGTCACTGTTTGTTGGCCCCTTTATTTCTGACCTCTCCTTACTGTCTCTTTTCCCCAGAGCTCAAGCCTGGCTCTCTTGTCACTGTACATGTTCTTTTCTGGTGAGTCCCATTCATTCTCATGGCATCTACCATCACCTTTATGCTTATTCGTACCAATAGCCCTGTTAGATTTCTAAACATTCATTGTGTATCCCAAACTCCATGATCCATAAAGATCACAAATTGAACGTTTCCCTTATATTTTTGTGTCTCTTCTGTTCTTACCATTTTCACTGCTGTCACTCCAAAGTTTAATTTATAATTCATATCTAGCCAACAATCAAGAAAGATTTAATGTTGCTCCAAGCCCTGTTTAGGCCTCAATCCCGTATTCTAACTGATGTCCCTGAATAATCCCTTATTGTCAATAACATTGGACTTGGTAGACCACGTCTTTGTCCACATTTAAAAGACAAGAGGCTGGTATTTCAGTTTGAGTTTGAGTTTTAGATAGAAAGCAACACAGATTTGTAATGAGAGAAGTAGACTTTGGGGCAAGTATACGTAGAGAAAGAGGCACACAGCCTGGTCTGCATAATTCATAGAGGAGGTCTAATGCAGGCAGAACTGGAGAGAGGTCACTAAGGTTCAGGAAAGTGATGAAAAGCGCTACAAAATGGACTTTAGTTCCCACTGTTGTTGATTTTCACCCCCTTGGTTTTCTCTGCATGATTATCCATAAGTTTAAAACTTCAAAGAATTCAACATTGATTGCCACATTGCTACCTTTAAACAAATGTCTATTCTTAGCACTCTATAGTGACCAAGTCAAAACAAGTGTAGTCCATCTTTAGTCAAGTGGGTGCTTTTATCAAGTTAACTTCCACTATTTTTGTCAAAAAGAGTATCACTTGTTGACAGCTTCAAAAAGCGTGTTTCAAAGGTCCATTTAACATTACTTTTTCTTCAGTCCCACTGACAACAGTTTTAGTAATTTTTCCAATTCAAATGTCACATTTCACTGTAGCCAACTTCTTTGACCAGATAATAAGCCATACTATACACCAAATAGTGTAATTTTTTGGTGCTCAATGATGAGTTTGTAATCCTTCATTCGTGTGAAGATCATTAGAAACTAGTGAATGTTGAATATTTAAAAGCATTATATATTTGTTCAGAATGTTCTAAATATTTAGTGTTAGTGTTGTTTTATCAGCTATTTTGCTTGACAAAGACCTAAGCATCATTTTCACCATCTGAGAACACTCGCCTTTTTTTTCAGCCCTCCTTTATTTACATGGGAAGTCATAAAATTATATCAGGGCATTAACTTCTGATATTTTACTATCTGACATCCTGTCTTTATGTAGATTGGTTTTTATTTATTTTAATTTTTGAAGCATGAGTGTAGTCCTTATTTTAAGAAAATTCAAAAAAATATTTATTTTGTTATAAAATGCGTGATCATTGTAGATTTCGAAAGCATTGGTGAGCAGAAAAGAAGCAAATAAGATTTTATTCACAAACAACTACTGCTAAATTGATCTAGACCTTCCAAGCTTTTATTTAGACATCTAAATCTTTTTGTTTAAAAAAATCGTAGTAATTGGATCAGACAGTGTGAGTGTATTTACTCCATTTAAAAAAATATCTTGTATATCCTGGATTTTGTAGGCAACTTGTTAGAGTGGAACTTTTTTTGCCCTATCTCAGAAAATTACTACTAGGAACAGTATCCTATCATCAGGATTGCTGTAAAAAAATACTAATTCTCATATCCTGTTGCATTTTGATAATAATGATAACAACTAACTTTTACTGGGGAATTCTCATGTGACAGGCACTGTACTCAGCGCTTTACTTATATTATTTGACTCCTCATAACAATTATTTGACCTTCCTGGCAGTATCCATCTTTCATGGACAAGAACCTGGAGCACAGAGAGATTTATTATTTTGACCAAACTCATAGTACTAGTAAGTGGCAGAACCCGGATTCAAATCCAGGTCTTTGGGCGCCAGGCTGTGCTGAAAACTACAACACGATACAGTGAGAACATTTAGAATATATATAGTAAGATGTCACACTGAGTTTGCTTGCTCGCTTAGTGTCCTCAATCTGCCAATCTTTGAGATTCTGAAGTGGGGTAACATTGTCGCGAGGCTGCGAGGAAACCCTAAGGCAAGTGGAAAGAGTGGGATGATTTTCCCCTGGTATTTCAGAGCGAAGATCCTGAAATCCTGTTAGAAAAGCACTATATAGTACATTGCTGTTTCATGTGTCTGTTTGGGCACCATCACCAAAGCCCACATACCTCTTTGACTAATTTTCAAGAGGTACCATTATTTTCACGAAAGGCATTGTCAGCTACCAAGTCTCTTGTCTTAAGTCCTGTCTCTGTAGCCAGAGATCAACAGCCTACGTGGAATACTTGAATTTTACTTCCCTGTTAAAGATATAAGCTCCCTTCTTGGGTACCAAGCAATGGATAGAACTTGCATATGAAATGTAGAGAGGGACGGAGACTATTTAATAGATATTAGCAATAGAATTGCCTCTCAATTATCATGGTTCTCAATGAACTTTTTGCTGAGATGGGAAACATACAAGCCACATAGTCAGAAGAGTCGGAATTTGAACCCCAGTTTCACCGCTTACTGGCTCTATAGTCTTGGGTATATTGCTTAATCCCTTTGAGCCTCTGTTTTATCATCTGAGATGTAGATTTATAGATAGGGATAGAAAGATACACACAGTCTGGTCTATAGTAGACAACCAATGAATATGAAGTCTTTCTTAAAAAATACGGACAACCTTCTGCTTTGTATTTGCTCTTCTATGAGATGGAGAAGAACATCTCTTCTTCATTAAAACTGAATTTTGATTAAATTCTTATATGGAAAAGGATAACAGTTATAAAATTTTCAAGCATTAAGAGACCTTAGATATAATCCAGTTTAACTTTCTGATTTTAAAGATAAGATTTGAAGCTTGTAGCTGGAAAATAAACTGATTAATGGTGCAATCAAGACTCCATCATCTTGTCCAATATCTTGTTATAAATAATAAAGTTACTGCTGATGGCTGACAAAGGAGACAAAATTTACAAAGTTTTGTTTTGTGAATGGTCCTTGAAAATAAGTTATATGCGAGATTGACCTCTATAATTCCCAAATGAAAGTTTGAGCCTTGGAAATGTAGTTGCTAATGCATCAACAAGGAGAATACAATAAAATCAGAAGATGATGTTTTAACTCCTAGATCTTTGTAATGAAACACAATTGTTGTCCTCAGCAAAAGATCATAACTATATATGTGGGCATGTGGTATTTTTTTTCCTGCTTTACCTCATAGAGTGGATACTCATTTTAATTTTGTTAATAGTCTTAGGTTTAATGAATTCTACATATTAAATATACACATACTCATAAATTTCATAAACATGCATTTAGAATTTCCTTAAATATAATTTTGTTGTGGTTAAATTTTTATACTAGTTTTTGAAAACATACCTTCTTGTCTTAGTGGTAATAAAAGTGTGGATTTACCACTTTTCATAACTGTGTTTTGAAAGCTTTATAGTCCTTTAGAGACAGACTCCCTGGAAACCTTGCCAGTCAGCAAACACCCAAGATTAATAACATGAATGATTTGATGATTTTGGCATCTTGCAAAAATTATGCATTGGGTTTTCTTTAAAGAGGCATAACTTGTATTTTCCACTTTCAATTCTTTAACTTTTAGCTCATGTTTCAAATAGGCTATTGGTGTGTTCTTATATTTCTCCTCCAAGATTTCCAAGAATGATATGATAAATGATGATAATGTAAATTTTAGAGTAAAACACATGGTAAAAAACTCTGTTAATGGATTTGGCTTTTTGGAATAATGTTGATTTCTCTTTTAAAAATTCAAATTTCATATCAGTGAAAATTTGATAACTAGTTATTTCAATTTCACTTTGCTACCTTGTGGAATAGGTGAAAATGCCAATGGCAGATATAGGGTATGAGTGTCTCATTGCAATACTTGTCTGCTTTATTGAGTTGCCATTTGTCAAACTGTGAACATGTATATGTAACCTCTTGCGCTGGATGTTATTATTATGATCCTTTAGGTTTTTTTAGTTTAATCAAATAAAAATTATTTAGAGGTGTATTGACAGAAAAACATTTGTGTATTTACCTGCCTTAGACGTTGTAAAGAACCCATTGAATGATCTACAAAACGTGCCTCTTTATAAAGACTCGAATTTTGAACTGGAGAGCTTTGTGCCCATGTGAAGTTCAGATATCTATATTTTTTCTTCCAAGAAAACAGCTAGATGAGGAAGCCAGCACATAGTGAATGCATCATTGTTTGTAATTTCCTTTATAGATGCTCTTCTTGCTCGCTTCTTCCTCACCCCTTTCCCCATTTGAGAAATCTTGTTGAAACTCATTAATTTATCTGTAAGTTTTGAGCATTTCCTAAATGTCAGGGACTATTCCATTAAGAAAAATAAGGAACAATTTTGATTTCTCACTCCATGGCAAGTACTGTTCCAACAACTTTACGGACACTAACTCAATTATTCCTCGAAACTGCATGAATAAGGCACAGAAGGTTATTTCTCTTGCCCAAGGTCACACAGCTAGTAAATAGTATTTGAACCCAGGCAGTCTGGCTCCATCGCCCGCACTATTAATCAGTGCACTGCACTGCTTGCAAGTTGCAAAATACTTTTAGAATGATGGCTTCCATACTTGCTTATAAGACCAATGACATAACGAGCAAATTAGCTTCTGAAAGGAAGGATTTAAATAACTTTTAGCTTTTTCCAAGTCCAGCTGATCCTGACCATGAAAGAACTGCTCTCTTGTCCTGTCATGTCAGTTGCCATAGTGATTTTGAAAATGGACTTGAAGCTTGGTAAAGACGGAAGAGTTCAGAAGAGTTTGTGTCTTTCAAACTTTGAGTAGAAGAGCCATTCAAAGAGGGTTAGCTTTCCTGAGTTGTTCATGTTGGTCAGGACAGTCAGTACTGTATGTTCTGGGGTGACCTCAGGTTTCTGCCTCTTCTGATAATAGCTGTCGGTGAAGTTAACAGAGGATTTGTGTTAAGATGTATAATGTGGAGAGTTATAATAAATAATTAGCATAGTCACAGCTTTTTCCCCCTCTCACAATAGCTGAAAGATTAATTTTAACTTCCTTTCTCAAAAAAATCTGGAATGTAGTACAGCATTTGGAAGGTGTATCAACATACACCTCTGTTGTTTGTTTTCCAGGCTATGCTCAAAATCTCTACAGTCAGCAACAAAGCCCTGAAAAATCAATATTTCGGCTCTTAGACTCCTGATAGGGGTGTAAGGGCAGGGTTTTCTGCCTCTTTAATTTGCCCCCTGATGTTTTCTAGTTTCCTGGTCTGAGCTTTTCTCGAGATCGGAGAAGGAGGGAAGTTTATGAACCCCTAGTGGATCCTTCCACCATTGTGGATTTCTGCCTGTTAGTCTTTTACTGTTACACACATTCACACCTCATATATTTTGCTCTAAAAGCAGAACATCTGAGATGATTCTGTGGTTGAAAAAGATCTCAAAGTGATGGAAGATGGATTTAACGTTGCCATTTTTAGATAATGCTGTAAATAGAATGGCAGCTGTCCTCGGATGCATAGCAGATATACAGTACATATGCTGAATAGAAACAGATAAAAGATTGCACTCAATTAATCCTCACGAAAAGTAGTGTTTTAGCTGTGGCCTCAGTCATCGAGTTTTTAGCTACAGTGCACTTATTCTGTACTCTCACGTGAGAAAATGCCATGCTTTGAAGGTGACTCAAGAAGGGGAAAAATTGGTATTATCCCCAACTAGGTTTAAAGCAATCCATAAAATTTTAGTTATTCGCCTCCCCTCTGTTTTTTTAAAATCTTGTAAATAATTCGAATCTATAAACATTTCAGGAACACCTGTTATAAATAAGGCACTCTTCTTGGTGCAGTGAGGGGAACAAGACGCGAACTGTTTCTTGGATAGGAAAGGCATAAGCAGAAATTTATCATGCAAGATCGAATCTGACGATTGCTATAAGTGAATTTAGATAGATATCTTTAGCTCAATAACAGTTGAACATTTATGAAACAACACCTCTGTTTCAAGTATATTGTTAATTGGTACTATGGATCTCAAGATAAATTAAACCTAGTCCTCGAGATTTCCTCAAGGGAGATGACGTGTAAACTAATAGTTATAGTCAATAGTTGAATTTATAGTTTGTGTTCAGAAGTAGCAGAGGAAGGAAAGATGAACTCCTCTGGAAGGTGATGGGTGGTAGGACAAGGCTTCATAGAAGAGGTAATGAGTGACTAGGATTTGGGGGCATGAATAAGAGTTGAGTAGATAGATAATGAGAGATGAAGGCAATAGAAGTTGAAGGCATTACAGAAAAAGGGAATGTCATGCCCAAAGATAAGGTGGCATGAGACTGCATCATATGTTGGAGACTGAATTTTCTGAGGTTGCCCTCATCCTGTACAATCTCTCTGCCCTGGGGAGGACGTCTGGAGTGTTCAGCAAAGATAGGGTTATTAAAATCCAGGCCAAAAGCAAAGTGAATTGTATATGTAAACTTTGTTTTTATGACAACAATGCATATGCTTTCTCTTTAAGACAGACCTGGGGGCTGGCCCTGTGGCCAAGTGGTTAAGTTAGCACCCTGTGCTTTGGCGACCCAGTGTTTCACCTGTTTGAATCCTGGGCGCGGACATGGCACCACTCATCAGGCCATGCTGAGGCGGTGTCCCACGTGCCACAACTAGAAGGACTCACAACTAAAATATGCAGTTATGTACTGGGGGGATTTGGGGAGAAAAAGCAGAAAAAAAAACAGAGAAGATAGGCAACAGTTGTTAGCTCAGGTGCCAATCTCTAAAAACAAAAAAAAAAGGGCAGACTTGGTTTTTCATCCTGACTCGGGAACTTGTTATTCTGTGATCTTGTGAACAATCTTCTAACCCTCTCAGACCTCAGTTTTTCAACAGAAATGGGAGTTCTTGTATTTAATATAAAACAGTAAATTGTCTGATACTTAGTGTATAGTGATGACTTTAATTATCTCTCTTTGGATTTTTTTGGTTGACTGTCTTTTGGTGGTGCTCCTTGCTGACGGATTAAAAACATAGCTTACTCCATGGATGTAGTGGGACTGCCGTTCTTCCCATGAAGTCTGGAATTTTCATGACGTAGGAGAGGAAATTGAAAGAGCTCTGGAAAGGGGGAGCTTGGAGACCTGAATTCTAGTTCTACCTTAGCCGCAAACTGAGACCAATGATCTTGACTGAAAATGTGCCCTGTAGTTGATTCTTCTCTTAAGGGGGGTGGTGTTGGTACTGAATGTCTGTCTGACTCATGTCCTTGTTGCTATGAGTAGTTTCTGAGGAGCAGCCCAGCGACTTGAAAGAAATAAACCACACAACTTAATTCCAGTAAAGGCTTACTAAATCAGAAATTCACTTATACGTTTTCTGCTTGGGGGGAAAATTGTCTGCAGCAACTAAATTCATTTTAAAGAATGGTGGTTTCCCCATTGTTGTAAAAAAAGGACGAAATACAGAGTTAGTATCCCCTACAATTCATTAAACATGCAGAAAGGTGTTTGGCTAGCGTTGCTATTTCATTCAAAGATCAAGAATGGGAAGAGTGGGAGCGTGTGGTTGGAAGGTGTGGGTGTGCGATGGTGAGATTGGGGTTAGATGAGCGCCAAGGAGCCTCTAATGCCTGTTGAGATTCTGTGTGTCAGAACACGCAAAAAATACCAATGAATCATGTTAATGATTGATAAAGTTTACAGCTTGAGAAACTTATTTGCTGTTGACTAAGGAACACAGTGTTTCTTTCTATAAATTAATTGTTATCTTCGTGAATAATGAGTGTTCATTCACAAAGTACAGAGAGATTAACATCCTGAAGAATATGTAGTCAGTCGGGCTGCAGTCAAGGAGTGTTACCTCCAGATTCCAAACCACAGCCCTTTGATATTACTTCCTCTCATGACAAAATCTAACTGCTATTTTCACTGTACATTAATTTTGATATCATTTTGAAGTAATAGCATGTACGGCTCTCTAGTCTCTTAATGTAGACAGTCCTGTCTCTCTCCTTTCTATTTTCCTTGCTTTCTTTCCACCGTTAATCTGGTAACCAGCCACTTATTGTACTGATTATCTTGTAATTGAAACTGTAAAAGCCTATGGCAGGTAAACCTATGGCAGGCAGATGGTCTCCCCAGTATGTCAGCTGTCTCGGATGTGGGTTTTTTTTTGTGCTACAGTGTGGTCTAAGGGGAAAAAAAAAAGACAAAGAGCCCAGACCATACAATTTGAAATTTAACAGAATGTATTTGCTAACACTTTCAAAGTTGCCTTAAGACCGAAATTCATTATGGAAGCATCTTTTGTGGAGGATGAAGTGAAAGACACGAAGGGGAAGCTATAGTGCTGGGATGACTGCAGAGGTTGTTAGAACAGATTTTCAGTAGCTTGTTTGTGCCTTTGGTCTTTTGGTGGACTTACTCTTGGCGGGGGAGGTGGAGATGCCCCCAAGCTATCGGTTGCTTCTGCTTGTTCTCATAGCAGCCTGAGGGGAAAAGTGCTTGTTTAAACACTAATATATTCCATAAAAACCAACAATTATGGCAAGGTTTTTAAAAAAGAAAATTACATTAAAGATGAATGAGGATATATTGAAATAATTACGTTTTAAGGTGTGTAACATTAAAAGATATTGAATAGAATATTGACTGTTTTGTGGAAATAGCAATAATGAGATTCCTGTCACCTAATCTTACAATAATTGGGTTATTACTATGCAAATGAAGGTATTACTTTAAAAAAGTAAAGAAGCAAGACAGATCCTTGAGGCAGTCCTTTATCTAGTCTTAAAGCTGTGCTGTCAATTCTCCTTAGACTGAAGATCCTTTTCTAAACAATTTGGAGATGCTCATTTCACTATTTGCTCCTGAAATTCCACTATAATATTTTTCAGCTGCCACAGGTAGCCAGATCGGTGGCTGGTGATTTCATATGTTTTTAGCTCTTTGTGGAACTCAAAGGAATAATTAAACTGTATAATTATTGCCCACTGTCTTTTTTTTTTAATGAAATGTTGTGAATTTTCCTGCCAAAGATGCATGCTGGAGCCCTTATCTCCATTTTCCATACAGCTCTATCATTATTGTGTATTGTCAGGTGGTACCTACACATCTGAAAAGCCACCAGGTCATTTTGGGCTAGCAGACCTCCTAGGACACCTTTGTGGTTGAGGAAGTGATTCCATTTGTCCTCAGTCATACTCAGATCAATAGTCCATGCACTGTTGTCACCACCATGTCCATTTAAGCTCCTGTGGCACCCATTAAATGAATAGAAATATTTGGGACAGTGGCCATTTTAGTTCACGCCCCAGGTAAATATCTGTGTGTTTGGCAGAGAATGGTATTTCAAACTGTTGATTGCTGACGTTTTGAGTAAAAGGTGATTTTGTTTCCTGAGAATGTATGATTTTTACACACCGCTTGCTAAATGAAATGCTCTCTGTGTAAGGACACAAAGTTCCACCTTAAAAGTTTTCTAGGATTCTTACATAGAGAAAGAATCAAGTAAAAGTCTTGGATTGAGCCTTATTGAAATCTCACAATGGACTTTTTACAGTTTGAAGATCTTTGATACTGTATACTAGATTAATCAGAGCAAATAGATTTGAGGAAATCATGAAAGACAAATTTCATTTACGAAGTCCTTTTGGTTCCAAGGATTAGGAAGCCAAGAAAATATAAGCCTTATCAGTTTATTTCAGAATCTGTTGAGACTTGAAACTTATAAATGTCATCGACAACTGCTTTTTACCTTACGTTCTTCCATAGTTCTTAAGGTAGAACTTGGCTCGGAGTGGCTATTGTACATTACATTTATGCCACTTTCAGTTCAGTAGAGAAATCTTAGAATAAATTTCTATTTATACGAGGACAGATTTGTTGTTTTATTATTCTGAGGCATGATTTATCAGACACAGATAACATTTTCAAACGATTCATAATTCTGAAAATGTTAATTCAAATCCTTACCTTTGTATAGTCCAGCTCGTTTGGTTGGCCTCAATAAATCAATATATGTGGGTAGTTTTTATTAGATCTCAGTGGAAAGGATATTTGGGAAAAAATGCAGAATTCTAGCACATCATTTGGGTGAGAATAAGTTATGCTGCTGTTATAAACAACCCTTAAATCTCATTTACAAGCTCAGTTGTGAGTTTAGGTGATTCTGCAGGTCAGCTATCCTCCGTATGCTGACTTAGCTTTCCAGACTTCGATTTTATGGCTCCTCCATAGATACCTGCCTCTGTGAACTGCCAGGCTGGGGAAGACAGGGCTGGAAAGTTGAGCACTGGCAATTAAATACTTCATTCCAGAAGCAGCAAACATCGCTTCTCATATTTCTTTGCTAGAACTAATCATATGATCACTCCTAATTTCATTGTGATGGGAAGTGTAGAGGAGAACCAGATACTGATCAATATTGGTAATATATCCAGTATTGATTTATTCCAATTATTGAGAATACCTTTGAAATATGAAACACCACTCACAATGTGTGGATGAAAGTACAGCAAGGAGTGTTAATGAATGATTTTCATGAAAGATAATAAGCATTTTCCTCCTGTTCATTGATGCTGTCATTTTTCTAGACTTCTCAGACCTTGCTATTCTTGGGTTTTATGGAACAGGTTTTACCTTGACTAAGGTCGCTGTGCAGTCACCCTTTGCAGATGGGATTATTGTTAGCTTTTAAATTGTAGCTGTGACCAACCTGCAGCAATGATAAACATTGCAGAAGAATGCCCTTTGTCCAGGTTTGATGAGGGTTGATGGCGTTAAATGCACCTAATGGTTTCTCAGCTTGGAAAGGGGGTTATAGCAGTTCCCCCTTATCCATAATTTTGCTTTCGAAGGTTTCAGTTACCCACTGTCAACCTTTTTCCAAAAATATTACATGGAAAATTCCAGAAATAAACAATTCATAAGTTTTAAATTGTGTGCCGTTCTGAATAGCATGATGAAATCTTACACCATTTCACCTGGAATGTGAATCATCCCTTTGTCCAGTGTATCCATGCTGGATAGGCTACCTGCCCATTAGTCTCTTAGTAGTCATCTTGGTTGTCAGATCAACTGTTGAGGTATTGCAGTGCTTGTGTTCAAGTAATCTTATTTAACTTACTAATGGCCCCAAAACGAAAGAGTAGTGATGCTGGCAATTCAGATATGCCAAAGAGAAGCCATAAAATGCTTCCTTTAAGTGAAAAGGTGAAAATTCTTGACTTAATAAGGAAAAAAAAATTGTACGCTGAGGTTGTTGAGATGTACAGTAACTTTTATTACAGTCTATTGTTATAATTTTTCTATTTTATTATGAGCTATTGTTAATCTCTTACTGTGCCTAATTTATAAATTAAACTTTATCATGGGTATATGTATGTATTGGGAAAAACATACTATATATAGGGTTCGATACTATCCACGGTTTCAGGCATCCACTGGGGATGTTGGAACAGATCCCCTCCGGGTCGGGGGGACGTACTGTATTTGATTTGCAAAAGAAGGAAACATGAGAGTCAGTTCTACTCATTCTGATAGTTTCTACAAAGAAAAGAGAGCACACTTTCAGTATAATGAATGCCCCATTATCTTTTTGAACAAAGCGGAGTATTTGGAGCAAATAGGTGCTTGGCAACAGTAACAAAACTTTGTATCATATTAACTTTTTTGGGTAGCAGACTATAAGAGAATGGGGTGTATTTGACCTGGAGGGAGGAAGTATTTTACCACGTAGGTGAAACAGCTTCCTGTCATCCTCAGATGGTGACCAAGTAATTTCTTTTAAATATCTTCATGAACTCATGAATTTAAGCATATTTGATGAATTCAATCTCTTGCAATTCCTATCCTTTTTGAAGCTCAAATTGTCTCTACTTTGACCAATGGAAACCTCTTAAAATTGGCTCCTGAGTACCTTTGACATAACTGTAGTCACCTTCGATAGCTTCCTTGGTATCTGGTATGTCAAGATGTTTTAGGTGCATTTTGTGCATATCCTGCCCCCATCCACTTCCTCAAGAAGCCTTGTTTTCATCACTATGTCTGTTCATTGCTACTGGTTGGGTCATTATTTATAGGCCTAAATAGACAGTGCTATTTTATGTGCTTAGAATTTTCACCTCCAGTACTCAAGTATTAATTTTGGGCTGTCAAATTTCATGTCAATACAAAGGTATTTAAACTTGTCCCAATGTATGTGAGGTCTTTCAGAAGTTTTACTAATATTTTTAGAGAACCACATTTCAGCCATGGAAGAATATCATCTAGCTATCAACTGTAATGTATACATTTAATGTTTCTGCTCTTAGTATATTTCTTTGGTTTAATACTGTGGGCAAAGTCTTCTTTCACAGTTTATGTTCCTATTTGGCTTTTTTTGGCTAGAAGTGATCATATCTGCTACACGTTATTGTCGCTACAGCCTCTTATGCATAGAGTTCTACTTTTATTTTTTGCACGCTTGCTTCATCTTGATCAGCATTTAACAATGTTTATCTGCTGCAGTAATTTCCTCAGAAGTTGTCATATACATTATATTACTTACATATTTCTCTAGGTAAATATTTAAAAATTATTTTTCAAAAAATAAGGAAGTAAACACTAGCAAATTATCATCATTTTACTGAGCTGATATAGCCCATGTCATAGTTCGCTTAAATAGTTACATCGCACTCCTGGAGACTACACCATAAAGCATTGTTTGGCACTGAAACATGGAAAGTTAGAGTCTATAACATTTCCTGGTTCAGAAAACCCTTTTCAGGCTAGGTCTCATGTATAAAGAACTCTTTTCGCTAATATGTCCAGGAAATCAAATGCCCCGTCTCTTTGCAGCTGTGTAGGAGGAAAGAGGAAGGGTGGAGTGATGGGGTCTAAAGTTTTTGTGTTTATTAGAACCTTGGTTATGTATAATTTTTGAGTGCCCTCGTTTGACAGGAATGCTTGGACCAATCTGGGTGACTGACAAGTAATTACTCCATCTTTTCAGAGGATGGTGTAGCACTCATCTGAAATGGGTCACTCGGACTAGTGCTTTCAGATACATATGATCCTCTGTTCCACCTGTTTACTTGTCCTGATTTCCACTTTTTGGTGTCTTCTGGAGGTTCCAAGACTAACCAGAAGGCCATGAGATTAGATATGTTATGAGATCACAGCCATTTTCAAATGATACACAAGTATACTGGATCATTAGAGTATTTTTTAAAGAAATTAGGATAGTTTTTGAAAAAAAGGCCCAACTAGATTTAGTTGATGATATCTCACATAGCCAGACATTAGAGGTGGGGCAGATAATTGCGTTGATTTTGTCCAGTGCTTTCAGCGTCTTATCTTTGCAGTTCCCAGAGCTCTGCCCTCCACTGTACGTCAGCTTTATTCTTAAATTGAAAGCAGATTGTCATCTGAAATTCCAGGTCTGACAGCCATAGGGTTTGAGAAAGAGACCATCGCTTCTGGTGGCTCTCTTTTAACAGTGAGGAAATGTTTTCCAAGAGACAAATCTCACTCATGTTTCATTGCCCCTGTCCTCTCGTGTCATATGCTCATTCATAGATCCAAACCATGTTTCCAGGAGTATGCCATTAATAGATTGGCACAGGCCTGGGTTCACCAACCAATCACTGGCAAGGAGGATGGGATTACTATGGTTGCCTTAAATTTAGCAGGACCTACCCCCGAGATGGGGTTCATTCCTTCAAACTGCACATCACTTACATGCTGAAGGAGGGATATTAAGGAGAAAGCCAGAGTATCTATTACCTTGTGCCTTAGGGCTTATTTGTGTATGTATATTCATTTGTTTGAGTGTAGAACATGAATAAAATAATGAGCAATTACAGTTGGAGCAAGAAAAAAGACAGTATGATATAATGTATCCAAAGATGTGTGTTTTGGTTGTAAAAATCTTTCGAACAATTCCTCTGATTTTTATTATTTTTAAAATTTTACTGACTATGAATTACTTGAGCAAGCTAATGTCATCCCTTTGTACCTCTAGATGAGCTCAGTGAAAACCAACTTCTGGGAAATATGAGTAAACTTGCCCTTAGGAGCTGTCATCTGGATTGAGCTTTCTATTCTAGCTGTCCTTCCATGGCTTCTCCTTGCAAACCCTCAATTATAGGTCAAAGAGTGTCCTGGGCTCTAGCACCACCACCTGTATTTTTCTAGACCTTTGCCTGGAGTATTTTCTACTCTTTCCTCCAACTTTCCAGATCTTTCCTCTTCCTCAAAACTCAGCTCCAGTTCTATGTCTATGAAGCCTTTTGGTGACCAGCCCATCCTGAAGGTCTTTGCTCTCTCTTTCCTCTGAAGACTTCAAGTATTATTTTCTGTGCAGTTCCTTTGTTGGTCAAATCATCTGCTGCCTTTTGAGCCTCCTATTCTATGTCTTTGGGCTGTTATTAACATCTTCTGCTATTGATTATGACCTTCTTGAAAATAGAAACCCTTGATAACTTAATGAGTCTCATGAAAATTGTTTCTTTTTATGTAGTCATTGGAAAGAGAAGTTTAAAGAATCTCTCATTCTGGACATAAAAATAGCTCACATTTATTAACCATTTTCTAGATGCCCAACACAGTAACAAATGCTTTAGGGGCATTATCTTGCTTCTTCCTCATGTACACATACAAAAGCTCCATGTCATAGGTTAGACAAAAACCTATCTCAAAATAGTTGAAGCAAGAAATGGAATGTAGTGGTACCCTAGCAGAAAGTAACATTTAAGCTCACAGGATATTTCTGGGTATCCATCTCTCACTCTCTTGTCCCATCTCTTAGCTTCACTTTCCTCTTAGTTGAGTTTTTTAGGTTTGAGTGCTCCTCAATAACCTCAATCACAGAGAGAGGGAGGGAGGGAGGTGAGGGGGAAGGGAGAGAGGGGGAGAGAGACAGAGAAAGAGAGAGAGAGAGGGTTCCTGTAGTGGCTGGAGTGATAGAGATCCCCACACGGCTTCCCAGCCCTGGTCACTGATTACTCAGGCCTGAGCAGTCATGCCTAAAGTGTAGCAAGAGGGCGTGTGGGCCAACCCTACTTGAACCATGAAGTCTGAAAATAGGGGCAGCATGGTTTTTCACTTAGATGCTGAGTAGACAATTACTCTGGTAAGTATTATTTCTCATTTGCAGATAAGCCCTGGTCTTAGAGATTAAGCAACTTTCCCAGGATCACCCAGACAGGAACATTCAACCCAGCATAAACTCCAGTTTATGCTAGTAACCACTTTGCTATATTGTAGTATTTTGATTAAACTGTGTTTGAGTATCAGTGCTCAAGATAAAAATAGCCTCTACTGTATGGAGCTTATTTTGTGTATCTTTAGTAGTAGTCCTCTTCAGACAGTCAGTGCCTCGACTTCCTCATAGAATCTCTTCTTTTTTCCCAAACCAGGAAATGAATCATTATCTGAAACTGTTACAAGCTCGTCGAGTGACTGGATTTGCTTTTCGAAGACTGTGTTTCAGTTACCATGTTTCCTTACCCAGATCTTTGCACATGAATACCCTCATAGCTTTTTCTGTCTCCAAAGACACCATACTTGACAAAGAAATTTCAGGTATTGTCAGGGGAGTGATATTTGCACAGGAAAAGCAGATTGGCCACTAAAATCTCCCTCCACTGCCTGCAGAGGTGACTGGGTGTAAGGTGGAGATTCATGAGTGTGGTACACGGACCAGCCCAAGGTCTTTTAGCAGAAAGATTCTTGGCCACCCTGGGGAGAATAAAGCAGGACAGAGTGAGCTGTGGATGCTGAAGCTCAGATTCTCAGAGCTCCTGAGATGAAAGTGTACAGGTCCTGTTATCTCTGGCTCCTTCCAAAATCCAGGGCCTGCCCTGCTCTTGCTTGGGCCTGCATCAGGCCCTGTTCTTCAGGTTCTTCCTGCCCTCTCGCTGCCTCAGAGAGACCACCCACTGTTTCACAGCAACTCTGAGTCTTCCCGTTCCTCTCCCTCCGACCCCAACATTTCAGATGTCTAAGATGAGTTTTCTATGACTTTTGACATTATTGTATTTTAGGTGCGATTTAATTTTTCACATATTGACACACAAACACATATTTTGTTGTTACAACCCCTTTCTTGACATTCTGGAATGCATTCCTAGCTTTACTTCTTTCTCTGCTAATGACTTTTCTAACTTTGAAGTAGTTAGATCACAGCTTTTTTATTAATAAGTTTTAATGACTTTGTTTTCTCCACATCATCTAACAAAGTACGTTGCAGATATTGCTCAACAATATATTTATTTAATTTGACTTAGTACTCAGAGATGGGTTGAACTGTCTATGACACTGATATGAGGACCAGGAATTTCATCGTATTCATAGAGGTGGCCTGAATACTGTTTTTATTCTGCACTTTCAGCTTGAGCTAAGAGCTGGGGGATGAAACAACGTTTACCAGCCTAATGCACAAATTGGTATGTAGTTCTTACTGTCTTTATCCATTGTCTTTGATATATCAGCTGAGGGGTTAATTTGGGATTACTTTTTGTTTTTAGAATGTAAAATTTGGTGTATTCTCAGGATTTTTGCCTCTAATCAGGAATAATGGCTTCTTGTTATAAAAAGCATTAAAATATGATGTGCTATCTTATCCAAATTAGATGTCAGTTGTTTTATAGATTACATTTAATCCATGATGGTACTGTGGCTGGAAAGGGCAACAAGTCTTCTCATGTTGAAATGTGGCCTATTAACAGTGAAAAATGGATTTATAGATTATCTTCCTATTAACAGTTCATGGTCTTTATTGAAGGTATTTGGTCTGTTCACCTACTGATTTTTAACCAGTTGAGTGTAATTCCACCTTCAGTCCAAGAACATCAGCATGGGGGTGTATCCATTTTACTTTTTAATGTTAAAAACCACAAAGGCCTTTCTAAATTAGCAGAGGGCATTTACACAGCAAACAAGTGAGAAACGTTATGAGCTTTTATCAACTGTTTTGGTTTTAGCTGCCACTTTGGGGCTTTTACACTTCTTTCCCTTTGCCACCCCATCTCCAGGAGGCAAACAAAGAAATATAACTTGCGTTAGCTATAGAAATGCCTCTAAGATCACTGCTTTAAGTGTCCTGGGGATTTGGAGTAGAAATCCTGAAAAAGAGGAAAAGGCAAGGGTAAAAGCTCTGTTGACAGGGGAGTTTCATAGGCATGTGGTGAGAGCACAACATTGGACATGTGAATACAAATTTTGTACGCTTCCTCTCCTTTTGTAAAAAAAAAAGTCTTTGAGTGTAGAAGTTCTGCCTGGTTAAAGAGTTGGACACGGGCAGCTGTATAGCTTAGTTTTTCTTCCTCATTCATATACTTCCCTGTTGGGGTGTTTAGCGCCTTCTCTCCTTCTTGTCCTGCTCCTCATCACATGTGGCACCACTGGCTGAGAGGAAGGCAGATGGCTCTCTCTCTGTCTACGATGCTGTATGGTGCTCTATCATTTGGCCTGCCCACTGGGCTGGCGTGGAAGGGCATTTGAATTCTCACTTGGGTGCAGTGCCTTAGTACATTCGCCCTCTGTTGGCATTAGGTCAAGAACCCCAGTTAGCTCGTGAACCAAGTTCCTCCTAGGAGTAAACATAATACATGTACTTGGCTAGGAGATCAGTTGTTAAAGATGATTTTATTTTTCAGTAGAATCAGGTATTTGTTCAAATTTAGAAAGCATCTAAATAGAGGCGATTTAGACATTTAATCAAAGCAAAATTTATTCTAAAAAAATAGGAAGATCTCATTATAGATTCGCAAATCTGTGTATTTGTGTGCTTAGGGATAATAATAATACTGGAATATGTTTCAGAGAGAAGAGATGAGTAAAAATAAGAAAAGAAATTAATGGATTTGAGCCCAAGTAAATGAAACTCTATTGTTTAATTATAGTGTCTGACTGTGAATATAAATGGGAGATGTAGACAAGAACTTTCCTACAGTTTGGATCATAGAAGATTTCATGACTAAAAGGGGAAGTCTGTCACTCTGAGCTACAGGCTAGACGTTTCATCCTTCATAAAATGAATCAGGGAGTATAAAAAATATTTTGGGAATTGAGGACAGTCTCTTTTGCACACACTCAAGTGTTTTTACATTTAAAGTGAGTAAAAACTGCATAATGTGGAAAATATGCCAGTGTCCTGCAAATTTGCCATTCTATAGTAGCCTGGAGAGATGGGGAAAAACTCATTGATACACAATGCGAAAGGACGTGCCAGCTTTTGCGATTTCATGTTTGGAAGCTCAAAGGGCCCAGTGTCTGCAATAATATCGATGGTTGTGCCGTTTATTTGTTATCAATTGATACTTTTGGCAAATGGGTAAGTTTAAACCCCAGTGTCCTGGTTAAATTCCAATGTAGATGAGTGATGATATTCCATCTGCCATGTTCTTATTTTGCCTTTCTTAAGGAAATGAAGCATAACTTCATTCTCAAAACAGACTGTTGACACACTTTGGATAAAAAGTTAATATTTTCATTCCTCATCGTGTAATTCAGTATCATCAGACCTTGGTTCTGGGTCAACTCTTTCACTGACTCGCCCATGATGTTGTGCAAGTTAACTTCATCTGTCTAAAATGTATTTTCTATAAAAGGTGAACAATAGCCCAGGTATTTGTTAAGCCTACTTACAATATTAACAGAGTGTGAATTGTTGATGGTCCATATCCTTGAATAAAATAAGTGGACGATTTTGTCCAGACTTCAAAGACTTTTCAGATTTTTATTCACCTTAATGCATTAGAAAACACATTCTCTTAGACATTACCTTTAAAGTTGTCTATCCAAAATAGTATCTTGTTGTTTCAAACCAGTCAGGCTTTTTTGTTTTTTCCTCCTAATTCGAATTCATTTTTCAGTTATCTTTTTAGTGGAGGTACGAATGCTTGCATAGTTCTGGATGGGGTTAAACAGGAGAGTTTGGGCAGGGGAACAGGCAGAGTATCTCACATAGCTACATTTATTCTGATGTTTGGATTTTTGAGTTACCAATTTCACCAGTTTATAGAAATATTCAATAGGGCATGATTCATGACACACTTCTCTCAAACTGATAAAATGATGACTCCATTAGACTATAATAAATTACGTGTATATAATGTCATACCTAAAGCAACCACTAAAAAAGCTATGCAAAGAGATACACAGAAACACTATAGATAAGTCAAAATTGAATTATAAAATTAAAAAAGTGTTGAACGAAAGCAGGAAAAAGAAAACAGAGAAATGAAAAACAGAAAAAACAAGCAGGAAACAAAAAATAAAATTGCAGACCTTTGCCCTAACATACTAATCACATTAAATGTAAATGGTCTAAATACAACAATTTAAAGATATATTGTCAGAGTACGTAAAAAATTAGGACTCAACTATATGCTGTCTATAAGAAATTTTCTTCAATTATGATATAGGCAAGTTGAAAGTAAAAGGATGGGTAAAGATGTGACAGGGAAGGATATTATATAATGATAAAAGGGTTGCTGCATAAAAAAGGCATGGCAATCCTAAATGTATATGCACTAAATTACTGAGCTGCAGAATACATGAAGCAAAAAAATGACAGATTTGAAAGAGAAATGGACAAATTCACAAATATAGTTGAAGATTTTCGCCCCCCCCCCCCATCTCTTCAGTTGATAGAAAACTAGACAGAAAATCAGCAAGGATATATAGGAAACTCAATAAAATCAGTAACCAATAGACTCTGATTGACGTTCACAGAACGCTTCACCCAACAGTTGCAGAACGCGCAATCTTTTCATGTGACCATGGAACATATACCAAGATAGACCATATCCTGGGCCAGAAAAAAAACTCAACAAATTTAAAATAATTGAAACTATATGGATTGTATTCTTTGACCACCGTGGAATCAAATTAGAAATCAATAGAGGCTGGCCCCGTGGCCGAGTGGTTAAGTTTGTGTGCTCTGCTTTGGCTGCCCAGGGTTTCGCCGGTTCAGATCGCAGGCGTAGACATGGCACTCCTCATCAGGCCATGCTGAGGCGGTGTCCCACATAGCACAACCAGAGGCACTCACAACTGGAATATACAACTATGTACTGGGGGGCTTTGGGGAGAAGAAGAAGGAAAGAAAATTAAAAAAAGAAGATTGGCAACAGATGTTAGCAGAGGTGCCAATCTTTCAAAAAAAAATTAGAAATCAATAACAGAAAGATAACAGGAAAAATCTCTGAATTCTTGGAAACTAAGCAACATACATTGTAAATAATCCATAGGTTGCAAAGAAGTCTCAAGGGACATAAAAAATACATTGAACTGAATGAAAATAAAAATACAGTGTCAAAATTTGTGGGTCATAAGTAAAGACGTGCTGAGAGGGAAGTTTATATCACCTAATGCATATGTTAGAAAAGTGAAAAGTCTCAAATCAATAATCTGAGCTCCCACTTCAAGAGCCTACAAAAGAAAAGAGCTGAATATACCCAAAACAAGCAGAAGGAAGGAAATGATAATGTTAAGAAGAAATATCAATAAAATTGAAGACAATTAATTTTAACAAGCTGGTTATTTGAAACAATCAATAAAATTGACTAACCTCTAGCAAGTCTGACACAGAAAGAACAGAGAAGACACAAATTATCTATAACGGGAATGAAAAAGGGTGTACCACTACAGACCCTGCGGACATCCAAAGGGTAATATGGGAATACTATAAAAACTCTACACATGGAAGTGTATTTTTAAATCCATTAATTTATTTATTTTATTGTTGTAACATTGGTTTATAACATTATGTAAATTTCAGGTGTACATCATTTATTTCAGTTTCTGTGTAGATTACATCATGTCCACCACACAAAGAGTAATTACAATCCATCACCATACCTATGTGCCTAATCATTCCTTTCTCCCTCCTCCCTCTTCCCTTCCCTTCTGGTAACCATCAATCCAATCTCTGTCTCTATGTGATTGTTGTTGTTTTTATCTTCTATTTATGAGTGAGATCATACAGTATTTGACTTTCTCCCTATGACTTATTTCACTTAGCATAATACCCTCAAGGTTCATCCATGTTGTTGCAAATGGCCAGATTTCTTCCTTTTTTATGGCTGAGTAGTATTCCATTATATATATATATACCACATCTTCTTTATCTGTTCATTCCTTGATGGGCTCCTAGGTTGCTTCCAAGTCTCGCCTGTTGTGAATAATGCTGCAATGAACATAGGGGTTCATGCGTCTTCACGTGTTCGTGTTTTCATGGTCTTTGGATAAATACCCAGAAGTAGAATAGCTGGATTGTGTAGTAATTCTATTCTTAATTTTTTTGATGGGCATGAGGTAATATCTCATTGTGGTTTTTGATTTGCATTTCCCTGATAGTTATGTTGAACATCTCTACATGTGCCTGTTGGCCATCTGTATATCTTCTTTGGAGAAATGTCTCTTCAGATCTTTTGCCATTTTTTAGTTGGGTTGTTAGCTTTTTATTGTTGAGATGTATGAGTTCCTTATGTATTTTGGATATTAACTCCTTGTCAGATATATGGTTTGCAAATATATTCTCTCAATTGTTAGGTTACCTTTTCTTTTTGTTTATGGTTTCCTTTGCTGTGCAGAAGCTTTTTAGTTCAATGTAGTCCCATTTGTTTATTTTGTCCATTGTTTCCTTTGTGTGGTCATACATGGGACTTGAAAATATGCTGTTAAGACTGATGTCAGAGAGCTTACTGCCTATGTTTTCTTCTAGAAGTTTCACGTCTCAAGTCTTACATTCAAGTGTTTAACCCATTTTGAGTTAATTTTTGTGTATGATGTAAAATAATGGTCTACTTTCATTCTTTTGCATATGGCTGTCCAGTTTTCCCAAGACCATTTATTGAAGAGACTTTCCTTCCTCCATTGTATTCTCTTGGCCCTCTTGTCAAAAATTAGCTGTCCGTAGATGTGTGAGTTACACAAGTAAATTTCACAGATGAAATGGATCAATTCCACAAAAATCACAAACTACCCCAACTCATACAATCTTAAATAGATAATTTGAATAGCCCTATAACTATTTAGGAGATTGAATTTTTACTTTAAAAATTTCCAAAGAAGAAATACTCAGTCCCGGAAGTTTTCACTAGAGAATTCTAACAAACCTTTAAAGAAGTAACATCAATTCTACACATTCTCTTCTGGAAAACCATTTATATTATGAAAGTAATATTACCAAGATACCAAAACTAGACAAAGACTGTACAAAAAAAGAAAACTAGAGGCCAATATTCCTCATGAATACAGACATAAAAATCCTTAACAAAATATTAGCAAATAGAATTCAGCAATATATAAAAAGAATTATATACCATGACCAAGCGGGGTTTATTTCAGGGGTACAAGGCTGGTTCAGGACTTGAAAAACTATCAGTGCAATGCACCATGTTAACAGGCTAATGATGAAACATCACATGATCCTATCAATCATGCAGAAAAAGCATTTGACAAAATTCAACACCTGTACACGTTAAAAACTCAGAAAATAGGAACAGAGAACTGCCTCAACATTATATAGAGCATCTATTAAAAACTACATAAAAATCTACAACAAATGTTACTCTTAATGATGAATGACTGAATTCTTTCCTCTCAGATTAGGAGCAAGCTCAAGAATGTTTCTATTCAACGCTCTTACTCATTTTACAGTCATGTGCCAGTTAATGATGGGGTATGTTCTGAGAAATGTGTTGTTAGGTGATTTTATCATTGCGCAAACCTCATAGAGTGTACTTACACGTACCGTGATGGTATTTCCTACTACACGCTTAGGCTGTGTGGCACTAATCTTAGGGGACCACTGTCACTTATACAGTCTGTCGTTGACTGAAATGTCATTATGCAGCGCATGACCGTAGTGCTAGAATTTCTAGCCTGTGAACAAAAGACAAGAAAAAGAAATTAAAAGCATAGAGATAAGAACGGAAGAAACGAAACTGTCCCTATTTGCAGATGACATGATTGTCCCTATTTGCAGGTGACGGAAAATTCTGAAGAACTTCAAAAAAAAAAAAACTCCTCCCCGAACTAATAAGTGAGTTCAGCAAAGTAGTAGGGTACAAATAAACATACAAAAATCAATTATATTCCCACATAACAGTGATGACCAACTGGACCACAAAATTTAAAATATAATATCACTTACCATCACTCAAAAAACTAAAAACTTATGTATAAATCTAACAAACCATGTGTATGACTTTTATGCTGAAAGCCACTCAATCCTGATGGAAGATGTAAATAAATGAATACACCATGCTCAGGGACTGGAAGACACACTGTGGCAGAGATGTGAATTCTCCCCAAACTGATGCACAGGTTTAACACAATTCCTATCAAAATTCCAGCAAGAGTTTCTATAGCTATAGACAGGATTATTCCAAAATTTACGTAGAAGGACAAAAGAATCAGAAGAGTAAATCGGGAAAAATTAATCTACCCGATTTTAAGATTTGTTATATAGCTACATTAATCAAGACTGTGTGATATTGGGAGAGGGATAGACACATGTATCAGCAGAACAGAACAGAGAACCGTGAAATTGACCCACACAAATATGTCCAACTGGATTTTTGACAAAGGTGCAAAACCAATTCAATGGAGGAAACATAGCCTTTTCAACAAATGGTGATGGAGCAATTGGACATCCACAGGCAAAAAGATGAACCTTGACCTAAGTCTTACAGCTCATACAAAAATTAACTCCAAATATGTCGTGAACTTAAATGTAAAACTTAACTATGAAACTTTTATGAAAAAAGTAGAAACTCTTCAAGATCTAGGGCTAGGCAAAGCATTTTTATTTGAAACTTTTTTTTTTTTTTTTGAGGAAGATTAGCCCTGAGCTAACATCTGCCGCCAATCCTCCTCTTCTTGCTGAGGAAGACCGGCCTGAGCTCATATCCGTGCGCATCTTCCTCCACTTTATGTGTGGGATGCCTGCCACAACATGGCTTTCCAAGTGGTGCCATGTCTGCACCTGGGATCCGAACTGGCAAATCCCGGGCCTCCAAAGCAGAATGTGTGAACGGAACCACTGTGCCACTAGGCCAGCCCCTAAGCAAAGCATTTTTAGACGTTATACCAAAAACGCAATCTATAAAAGGGAAAAAATGGATAAATTGGACTCTAGCAAAATTAAAAACTTTTCCTCTGTGAGAGACCCTATTAGGAAAAAGAAAAGACAAGTCACAGACTGGGAGAAAATATTTGCAAACTGTGTATCTGACAAAGGACTAGCATTAAGAATATAAACTTTCAAAACTCTGTAGTAAAAAAATAAACAATCCAATTAGAAAATGGACAGAAGACATGAAGAAACATTTCATGGAAGAAGATATACAGGAAACAAAAAACATGAAAAGATATTTGACATCGTTAATCATTAGAGAAAATCAGAATGGCAAAAATAAAAAATAGTGACAACACCAAATGCTGGCAAGGATGCACAGAAACTGGCTCACTCTTGCATTGCTGGCAGAGATGTAAAATGGTACAGCCATTCAGCCAAACAGTTTGGCAGGTTTTTAACAAAAACCTTACCATACAACTGCCATACAACCCAGCAATTGTGCTCCTGGGCATTTATCCCAGAGAAAAGGAAACTTATGTTCACACAAAAACCTGTATACAAATGTTTATAGCAGCTTTATTCATAATAACCCCAAACTGGAAACAATGTATTGTCCTTCCATGGGTGAATGGTTAAATGATCCATACCATTGAACACTGCTCAGCAATAAAAACAAATGAACTATCGATACACACACCAACCTGGTTGAATGTCCAGAGACTAATGTTGAGTGTATGATTTCATTTTTTCAATATTCTTGAAATGACGGACTTACAGAAATTGTGGATAGTTTAGTGGATTCCAGGGTTTAACGAGGAGGTGGAGTGGAAGGGAAATGGCTGTATCTTGCCTTTATCAATGTCAATGTCTTGGTTGTGATATTGTGTTATAACCTTGCAAGACATTACCATTGGGAGGAAGTGGGTGAAGGGTACACAGGATCTCTCTGTATTATTTCTTACAACTGCATGCGATTCTACAATTATCTCAAACTAAATGTTTAATTTAGAGAAAGACAACCCTCTAATGGATTCTAGATTAAAATCTAAAGCCCTTCCTTGGCCCTTTCCCACCTCATTCATTTCCTACTTCTCTCTCCCTCATATGTCATGCTGTAGCCACTGTGGTCCTTTTGCTGTTCCTGGGCATGCTTACCAAGCTCTCCCCACAGGGCCTTTGAACTGGCTATTCCCTTTCCCTGGAAACCTCCTGCCTTTGGCTTACTCATTTCATCCTGGTCTCTGCTCAAATGTCACCTTATTGGAGAGGTTTTTCCTTCAACACTCTAGCTAAAGTAGAATCCTTTCACAATCTATTTCCTTACCTGGATTTATTTTTCTTCTCTCATTAGAAACAAGATTTGATGCTTTAAAAAATTCCAAGTTCTAGGATAAGAACCTTAAATTCCCTACTATGCCTCCTCTTTTCTGTGTCTTCTTCTGGGATTCGGAGCATTTGATTTCAAAAACAACCCAAACAAGCTGATTCACTCTGTTTTCTTTCCTTCTGCTGATGGCTCTGTATCTGTCTGGGTCGAATTTAAGGGTTCTCTGGTAATACACGTGTTCTGTATTCTGTGACACTCAGCCTCACTGATAATTCCCCAAACAGCTAAGTTTTGAAACAGTCGAGCTTGACTCCATACACCATGAATCTGCCTCTAAATAACTTAGCTTTTATTCTCTTCTAGGCTTTTTAATCAGTCCATGGTGTGAAGACACACTTCAAGAGGATCCTTAAAAGTCTTGGACAAGCCTCCCCGCATGTGGCAGGTATGTCTCTGTCTATGCACCGAGTGTGCAAGAAATATAACTTTCTTTATTCTTCGATGGCTAAATCTAAATTATATTTAGATCCTTCATTTAGTCATGTAGCCTCAATCTGATGTTGCCCCTAAATTCTGGATGAGTTTTTAAGGTACCAAGCTCTTGAGGGGTGATATACTTTCTCCTTGGCTGTCATCTCTTCATTAGCCACATCTGTCCTCTCATCTCTTGTCAGGACTTATGGGCCACTGCTGAAGCGTACCTTGATCTTCCTTCTGCTCTCCTTCTCTTAGCTTCTTCCAGGTACCTCCTGGGAACATGGGGGTATGCTCTTGCTCCTGCTAGGCCACTCTCTGGGGTGGTATAAAGCACTTTGCCTGTTGCATGCTACTGTGAAGCACATGGTACTCGTTCTGTTGCTCTATGTCTTTCTGTTGCATGGGGTCCTTTGCAAGGCTGGTCAGGGCCATCTGCCTGGACATATCACTCAGCCATTTCTAAGATCAAGACTCCCTCCAAGAAAAGAGATCTTTTCCCTCTGCCATTATCTCCTACCAACATATTTGGAGTTTCTCTCTGTAACTGTACTTTGAACAAGCACAGCTTAGGAAATCAATCAAAACACTATTTTTTTCTCCTGTTGTTTCTTTAAAATGAATTTGTGAGGGGTGGTGCTTCTGGATGAAATTTAGATCTCAGGCAGGTTCCATACCTAAGAGGATTACTCTTAGATTAAAATAAAAAAATCCTCGTGACACTAAATCACAAACATTCTCCATTCAGAAATTAGAATGTCCAATCTCACCGTAATCAGAACTTGGAAGTTAATTTAATATCAGATCACTTCCCCTCCCCCATCTAGAGCCTATTTTTGGGTTGGGCTACTGCAGTGGGAGAGGGTGTGTCCTTTTCCTTCTCTCTTTATCTGTCACCTCCTCCCCCATTTGCTAGCTGCTATTGGGAAACCCTAAGGGGTTGGAACATGGGAAAGAAGAGGAAATAAGCCGTTTAGGGATATTTCTCACTTGAACTTGTACTATGTTAAGCTGGTTCTGTGATTTCTGGGCCTGGCAGATGTTTAAAACTGACTCTCACTTGGCCACTTTTGGGGGACTTTGGTGGCTCCCCTGCTGGACTCATCTGGCTTCAACTCGTCTCACTTGGGCAGGGCTTTTCCTTCAGCTACCCACTCCCCACTCAGGTCCTGGTTTTCGATGGTCCATTCCATGTGGCCTCTCATTTGGTGTATCAAGGATACTTCCAGTTGGTCTTCTTGGGCATCAAGCTGGCTCTTTCATAAATGCTCCACACCTCCTTCATGAAAACATGCATCTTATGAATTACCAGTGGCAGGAGGCAGTGCAGGTACTTCTCAGATTACAGAGCTACTCCTGGCTTGACCCTCCGGTACTCCAGCTTTCCAAGGTGGGAACCAGTCTGCAGTCCATTGGGTCTCCCAAACTCCAGGGGACACATCTGGGCTCTCTAAATTATTCCTATGAAGCCTCCCTAAAGACTTGAGATAGAATGAGTAGCACTTTCTATCATTCTCCCTTGGAAGGAGGTGGGACTTGCCACAGGGCAACAGCTCAATCCAAGACCCTCTTCATAAAGCTTCTCCTCTTCTCTATTCTTTGAAGTCTTTACATTATCTTGTTGGGTTTTAGAGCCATCCAACCAGTTCTCCTGATTTTCTTTTAAAATCTGGATGTTGATCTGGCCCTATACTTCAGAATTTCATGTCTGTTTAATGAAGGTGCCTCCATTGAATCTATCAGTCTAACAGCTGGTCATTCCATCCCCACTAGGACAAGTTAGGGTAGGGGGAAAAGGGTAAAGATGCAGCCACCGCACCCCTAACTTGCTCCTGGATCTATTAAGGTCTATATACGCCTTGACTACTTCATTTTCCCAAGGGATCTAAATCTGCTCTTCATCCCATCCCCACTAAGGTGAGTTGGGGGCGAGGGGGAGGGGTGAAGATACAGCCACCACACCACCAACTTGCTCCTGGATCTGCTAATGTCTATATATGCCTTGACTACCTCATTTTCCACTCAGGATCTAAATCTTCTCTTAGCTTAGTTAATACATAGGAAGTCTCTTCTAAGTCTGTTTTCTATGCATGGGAATCATTCCAATTTCCCAGAAGGTCTTAGGCTTTTGAAACTCAAAAACCAGTAATTGACACTGGCCCACCCCCATGCTCACTGCTCTGCCAACACTTTTTCAGCACTGTGAGTGCGCAGTATAGCAACTTGGCTGACTGAATGGGGACAGAAGCAAGACTCAAGGAAATAAATAAAATACTTCAAATATTATACCCCATATGATACGAAATATTGCCTATCCTCTTCTAAAGACCTACCATGTGATTTTTAATCCTGAGAATGGCACTGCATCCTTTATATGAAGGATCTGACGTTTAAGGAAACCAGGTATATTCGTTTGCTACAGCTGCCGTAAAAAAATACCACAAATGGTGACTTAAACAACAGAAATGTATTGTCTCACAGTTCTGGAGGATAGAAGTCTGAAATCAAGCTGTTGATGGGGTTTATTCTTTCTGAGGGTTATGAGGGAAGGATCTGTTCCAGGCCCTTCTCCTTGGCATGTAGATGACGTCTTCTCTCTGTCTCTTCATGTCATCTTTCCTCTATAAGTGTCTGTCTCTATGTTCAAATTTCCCTTTTTGATAAGGACACTGGTCATATTGGATTACGGCCCACACTAATGACCTCATCTTAAATAATTATATCTGCAACGACCTACTATTTTCAAATGTCGTATTCTGAGATACTGGGTGTTAGCACTTCAACATATGAATTTTGGCAGGACACAATTCAACCCATAATACCAGGGTTCAAAGAGGCTCGCTAACTTCAGCGTCCCACAGCCTTTGAAGTGCCGTTGCAGGGATTCTGTGCCCTGACTGTGGGGCTCTAAAGCTTGCGTTCTTTCTGTGTAGTACCCTTCATCTCAGGCGACTCTTGCATGCAGGCTTGTGCAGTGAGCAGAATTCTGTCTTTCCTTTAAACAAACAAATGAGGCTGGGCGAGGCATGGATCCATCTAGGAAAGAAATTTGTACTTCGGCATAAGGTTGTATCCTTGCATGAACTTAGAACAACATGCCTTACACAAAGGAGAAACAGGAGCATATTTGTGGAGAGGTCCAATCTAATACCATCATATCCATAGTCTAGAAAATGAGTTTATACCTAAACCAGAGGTCTAGATTATCCTAGGGTTCAAATGGCTCTGAAGCTACTAAAATTGTGTCATCTTGAGTTTGGTGATGTTATTCCTATGGCCTGTGGTTTACATTTTTCGTGCTCCTGGCCTGTATTCACATCTAAATATGCCATGCATAGGGCTTATTTAAACAATGTGTACTAAAACAACTTTTTAAAATCATGTAAGAGAAAAAGGGTAAAATCTTTGCTATAAAGGTCCGGCAAATGCTAGATAATGATAATGAGAGCTTTACTAAAAAAGGGGTAAAATATGTTCCGTTTCAGTGAGGATTATATAAGGAGAATTATCAGATTATTTTGGATGTTTTCCTTTTAAAAACAATTTTTTAATTGCATCCTAGGTGAGAGCTAGAAATTATAACAGTGATTCAGAAAGATAGCTTTATGCGTGTGAACATAAGTTGAGTCTTATAGTATTCATCACTGCTTTATTCCAGATGGCAAAAAATTTTTATTATTCCTTTCAGTTGGTGCCTGAAATATATACCTATGGAAATAAGTCCATTATAAGTTTTTTCTTGCCAAAACTAATAGATGCTCACTTACGGAGAAATATGTGTACTGAGAAATATTTAAGAAAAATACACTTTAATGAAGCTGCACTAATGATATTTATTTAGCTAATTGTGTACAGAGATCTAAACATGATTTCAAATAAAGTAGACTGTTGGCCATCTAAATAAGCGTGGCACAGGTGTGCAGTTTTAAGAGAATTAGATAGCAGATCTGATGAAAATTAGAGTAAGCCTCAAAGAAATATTTCATTGTAAATTAGATTTCCCATTATAAAACAAATATAGCCCCATAACAAAAATATTTTCAAATAAGGGCAAAAAAATGCTAACAGAACCAATAACTGAAAGCAAAAAAGTAACCTTTTTTTATATTTCCTTCTCCTCTTTTTTCATTCATTTGTTCATCTTGAGGATTACTGAGCACTTACTTAATGCAGCCACTTGGGAAATAAAGATGGCTATGATGAGGTTTCTGCCCTGAAGGACCTTTTGATTTATCAGGGGAATCAGATAGTAAATGAGTTCTTCTAACAGGTAATAAGTGCAGTGCTGGAGGAGGGTGGCCCAAGGACTCTAGTGTCAGGTCTGGGAATGCTTCCACAGGTAAGTGGGGATAGAAACATGAGAAGACATCCATCAGCCAAAAAAGAGAAGAGAAAAACATTTCATTTAGAGGCAAGAACACCTGCTAAGGTATGGGAAGTTTGAAATAACATCATAAGGAACTGTAAATAATGCAGCATGTCTGGAACAACAGAGAACTAGGTTGGAGAAGTAGGTGGAGGTGATATCATGGAAGGATTTGTGCCAATTATTTTATTGGCAAGAAAGGTTTTCAAGTAGGGAAGGAATATGTTTAGAGTTTCATTTTAGAAAAATTAATCTTCAGCAGTATGATTGGATGGATGGCTTAGAAATCACAGACCTTAGAAACTAAGGGTTTGGTGAGGAGCCAGATTACCAAGAAGCTGAAATAAATGATGCTCGGCCTGCGTGGGCGTCTAGGAGTATTCTGGTGGAGACTCTAAAATGTTTTCTCATGGTCGTATTTTTATAAAATTTGCAAAATGTATGAGTTTTTAACTTCAATTAGTCATGAGTCCTTTCTCTTTCTATGTTACTACCCCTCTGTTATGCTTCTCTTAAGGCTGGGTGGCACTGGGGATGCAAATTTTGTATTCACAATTTTACCTTCTTTTTCTTTAAAAGAGTTCCCAAATTGTATAAGCTTAGGCCTCACTTTGCAAATCCAGCCCCAAGATGATATTGCAGTAATTCAGAAGAGAAATAGCAGGTTCTTAAGCCAAGATAGTAGCTATAGAGATAAAAAGGAGAAGGACGTGGAAGACCGAGAGGGAGGAATTATTGGCTCCGTCGGTGTGAGAGAGAGGCTACTGCCAAGATTTCTCGCTTCTATAGGTGAATTCTATAGGTGAATGGTAGGGCTGTTAACAGAAAAAAAAAATGGTAGGGACAGGTCACTATTGTAAATAACAATTTATTGAACATCTTTATGTGTGTGTGTGTGTGTTTATATTTTTTGCATTTTCAAAAGTAGATTTACTGTATCAAATTGTGTAAGTATTTTAGTGGATTTTGTTGTCTAGCACCAAATTGCTTTCCAGATAGATTGTGCCATTTAACACTGCTACAGTTAATGTAGCAATGAATTTTCATTTCTACACTCCCTCCATCATTGGGTATTATAATTTTTTCAAGCTAAATTATTCGGTAAAATCAGTGCCTCCTTTTCGTTTTACTCTGAGGTGAGATAAATACGATCCATTATTGTGAGCTCTCCATAGGAGCCTATTTTCAGGGGGTAGTTATTGTGGTCTTTTTCTGGTACAGCTTTAGAAAGCATTAGGAGGTAATTGTAAATTTTTTATGTAGGTAGTTATATTATGCAGTCTAACTGCTCACATACATATGTATATTATAAAAGCTAGAAATAGATGGGGCTAGAACAATTTTGTAGATCGGATTGTTTTAGACCAGGTGTCAGCAAACTTTCTCTGATAAGGACCAGATAGTAAATATTTTAGGGTTTGTAGGCTAGGAGGTGAAATTTAGAATATTATATGAGTTATTATTTAAGAGAGAAAAAAAAATTCCACAGGATTTTTATTGACATATTTCAAAATGTAATAATAATAATTGAGTAAATTTTTTATAATAGAAGTCTCAATGCGAAAAATTGAATTTTTGGGGGGCAGATATTTCACTTAATTGTTCAAAGTTAATGTTCTCTATCATCAGATTGATTGTAAACTAAACAAATTGATTGCCATTAAACAGTTCTTATTTTACAGGCAATGATCTGAATTTGGACCATACTGTGCCAACCTCTGTTTTAGACAGTGAGATTTATAAGTCCTTTTTCCATTAGGCTTTGTTAAAATGTTTTGTTTGATGCTAAGTTTCTGTTCTGTTGCATACTTTGTTTGAAACTATGGTAATCTACAACTTGCAAAACCAAAACACTCACCAAAATGTGCATGTGTGTGTGTGTGTGTGTGTGTGTGATGCATGTGGGATGTGGGCGGTTGTGTTCTCCATTGCCAGTGGAATTTGGGATACATCTGGGGTAACAACACTATTACAATGAAACATTTTGTCTGTTTAGATTAAGAGGCCAGAGAAGGGAAACAGGAAACTAGACTTGGCAGGTCCAAATTTGGTCTGGTGGTATATGTATTGGAATGACTTTGAATGTTCCCTGTTGTTGACTTTGAGTTGACTATAACTGGTTCTGTTGATTAACGTCTGCATCTACTAAGTTTTGGGGGTTTGTGCTTTGGTTTTAGCTTTGCTGTTGCTCAGCAACTTTCCAAAAGGTCTTAATTTTTTCCCCACTCTCCCTCACAAACTTTATGTCTTGAGATATTTTTTATAATTCACATTTCATTTGCTAATGGTTTTTGTGACAAGGCCACCCAGTTTCTATGGTTTTAAGAAAAAGAAGAAGGAGGAAGGAAAAAAATGAAACAAAATGGAAAGAGATGAAAATTTAAAAAACTAAGGCAAGCAGGTCATTTCACCCACTTCAGAGATTGGGCCATCTATCTCAAAAATTTCAACTGGAATTTGATTCCTAAATCTAAGACTAACTTTTCCTTTAAACTCTTGATGAATGATTTGGGAAGTCTATGAAAACTAACTTTAGCTACTTTCATGAGTATGCTGAATTGTGGATTAGATTTCTTAAGACCTGATGGTTGGACCGAAAGTTTATGTTTTATCTTCTTAGTCAACATGGACACAAAGAATTGGTATCTTTTTAATGTGTAATCAAATATAATTCAAATGAATAAACTCAATATGAAAACCTTATTTTAAAAAATATAGAAAACTTCTCTTTTGTTATTAGTACCTAGAATATTTTGATTTAATGTCTTGTTTAATGGATAAATATTCTATACCTATGCAACAAACATAAGCTATGTGGGTTTTTTTAGTGATAACGTGTTCTTAGATTATGATATGTGTGTTTCTGAAAGTCAGCGCAGGAGAAAATTCCATCAAAATTAAATTTTGGACTTATTGTCTCTTACTTATTTGCATAGGCTCTTTGGAAAGCAAACTTCCAAAAGCATATTTCCACAGTCTTCCTGCAGTGGCTAACTCAGCATGCTTTTCTCAACCATTATCTTGTTTTTTAGCTGTCGAAATATGTGGCAATTCTTAAAAATTTGTTTAATTCCACATTTTGTTTAGACTTTAGATGCAGAAGGTCTTTGTTTTTTTAGAAAATTGGTGCTAACAGCTTTATAATTCCAAGAAGAAAATTTGTTCCAAACACCATTCTTTTTTATTTTTCACGGAATTCTCCAATTATTGTTAATTACCAATTGGACTTGCTGTGTCTTAAAATAACATTCCTTTAATAGATAGTTATAATCACAATTATTGACAAATATCTGATATTTGTTATTTAAAAAACATTTGTTCAACCAGAAAAGGAGTAAATTATTTCACCAGAGGCAAACTAAGCTTCAGGGTCCTTCGCTCTGATGGGTTCTGTCTGAAGTTTGGGCAGAAGCTGTAGGCAATGTGTTCAGATGATCACATATTTTGTAAAAATTGCAAAGTAAGCTATTTTAACTGCAGTCATTAGGACCAGTGCCTCCACTTTAACCTCTCTCTATTCCTTTTCTGTTTTGTGGTGGCCTTGGAGAGGCCATGGCTTTATCTTGGTCGGGGGGCGGGTCCACCAATGGGGGAGTCAAATTTGGGATACAGAGATTTTAAATTAAGTGGGATATAGTCATATTGTTTGCAAACACTTCCATGTATGGTGAAGCCATTGATGATGTTCCACTTTGCCAATTCACTAGAGCATGGTGACACACAGGTGAGGAACGCAACAGGCCGTACTGTCCTATGGACACGTCCTACAGCACTGACGCCTGACGCTTGTAGGTGGAGGGGAGAAACTAGATTTGAAACATACCGAGCCAGGGGCTACTCTGGAGAACCTTCCTCATTATTAGGTGTGTAGTATTATAAACAGAGGAGATGGTTTGTATCAATGCCCAGTCACAATAGAAGTTCTGTCCTGTAAGGAATTGGATGACTAATGCAGTTTATACTGTTAATAATGCATCATATATTTTTTCTTTTTTGATAGATGTTACACACATAGAATTTCTCAAACATCTGTGTTTTCAGAGCGCAAACTTGTAGCAGTAATACAGGCAGCAAGTACCACTGTGTATGTGCAGTTACATGTTTTCTGAATGCCAATTATGAATAGTTAAAAACAAGTTTTGATTAAACATACTAGATAAAAGAATGGATTATCTTTCTATTTTCTGTAGAAAATGATATTTACAAAGAAGCAATCAAAGAGTATGCAGGAAACAGTTGTAGAGGAAAAAGCATTAGAGAGGTGTGGTCAGGGAGCTAATTGATATGAATATTATGTTTTCCAGATTGTGTGATGTTTGCGATATTTCTCAGCATTTTAAAGTAGTAATTTGTTGGGATTTCTTCACTGTAAATAAATATGCACTTTCATGTTAAATTAAAATTTTAATGTGTATTCTCTTTCTAAAATTACATGAGCTTTAGGACCCCATAAAACCTGGAACCACAGAATAAATACTTACTAAATATTTAGATACCACGAACGTAAGGATCGCTTTTAGCCTAGCATAGAGCCTAGTATCTATTTGTCACTCAGTTGTTTGGAGTTGAATGCATCTCCGTAATAAAAATTACTTTTGGGGGCGGGCCCCATGGCCCAGTGGTTAGGTTTGCACGCTCCACTTCAGCAGCCCAGGGTTTTGCTGGTTTGGATCCTGGGTGCGGACCTAGCACCGCTCATCTAACCATGCTGTGGCAGCGTCCCACATAGCAGAGCTAGAAGGACTTAGAACTAGAATATACAACTATGTACTGGGGGGCTTTGGGGAGAAGCAGAAAAAAAAATTAGTTACTCTTTTCAACGACTGGTACTTTTTATGGACAGTAAGTAATAGCTATAAGCTGTAGCTAAGTAGAATGTTTACCTTCTCAGCATCTTGAGGTGATGAAATCATTCATTCTACAACACATTTTCTCATGGGTGAAAAACTGGTAAGAGTCCTTAATTTAACCAGGTATTTGACGTTTGGAAATAATATTTACTTTATCATTTCCCTCAGCCACCTTTTCTGGTTTAACTTGTCAAAAAAAAAAAAGAAAAGAAAAGAAAAAAAACAAGGAAAGAAGGAGAGAGAGAAAGAGAGAAAGCTTGAAGTCAGAATACTTTTGGTCAGGGTAGATTAGAATGTTATTACGGTGGTAGAGTCTTTGGACAGGTGCCTAAAATTCCGAAAAGTGACCAGGACACAATTAGTCAATGGCACTCCGAGGAAAGTAAAGTACTAGTGAGGGTCTCTCTCTGTAAGTCCTTCCAAATAGTAAGTTTCAAACAAAAATTGATGTAACTGGTACGTTTGTTTAGAATGATGGTGTCTACCTGTGTTTTAAACAACTCCTTGTCACAGGGCAGTATGTACTTAACAATGTTTCAAGGAATTAAGCACACATCTTCATTTAGTAAATACATTTTATTTATTTATTTTTTTTGGTGAGGAAGATTGGCTCTGAGCTAACATCTATTGCCAATCTCCCTCTTTTTGCTTGAGGAAGATTGTTGCTAAGCTAACATCTATGCCAGTCTTCCTCTATTTTGTATATGGGATGTTGCCACAGCAGGGCTTGATGAGCAGTGTGTAGGTATGCCCCCAGGATCTGAACACACGAACCCCAGGTCACTAAAATGGAGTGCTCCAACTTAACCACTAGGCCAACGGGCTGCCCCACATTTTACATTTTAACATTTTAGCTCTCACCTCAAAAACACTCTGTCCTAAGCATCTCTGTGCTTGCCCATCTTCCAGGTGTACCTGGAGATTTAGCACACTCTATACATATGACTCCTTTTTAAAGCATCCATTTTGGGCACACAAATGGACAGGACTTCAGAAAGATCCATCCAAGGATGACTGTTGCTACATTGTTCACCTGAATACTTCTCGGTGTGTTGATGGATGGCTTGAAAAGTGTTAGCTGGAGGAAGCCTGAGCGTGGATGCAGGAGTGAGTGGGGGCTGCTGCTGCGCCGGCACCAACAGGGTTAACCAGCCTTGCCAGCGTGAACAATGGAAACCGGGCAGCTCTAAATGAAATGAGCTGAATATTTCATTCGGCCACTCAGCTGCCTGCTCCAATTGCCTCCTTTACTAAAATAAGAGCTTAATCTAAAGTGACAACAACATCAGTTTCTGTGTGCTCCAGTCACACTGAACATGACTTCCTTAACATAAACACTATTTACATGGACCGTCTGGATATAGCGGGGAATCAGGAGCGTGCCCAGCTAAGACACAGGGTACAATGAAGGACGAGGAGCAGGCAGCTGAGAATTAACATCAGCAAATGAAAGCCTGACCCTCAGAGGGCATGTCCCTGTTACGTTTTAAAATGAGAGAGCATTGCACCAGTAACCTTAGCCTTTGTAAAGACTATGCCATTTAAAATAAAATAGCACCTTTTCAGTTTAGACACTTAACCAAATGCATTATGTCTGACCCATTTTCCAACTTACGTGACACAAGAGGATGGATCCCTAGCTGCAATTATTAGACTCTTTCAAACAATTGCAACCAATAACCTCCCTCCCCAGCCTCCTTCTCATAGCAGCCTGTACTTCTTCGAGATAAAGAGGGCATTTCCTTCAGTGAGGGCAGGCCAGACGGAGACGTCAGGGGAGTGGGAGAGAAGATGTCACCCTTGAACTGAAGGCTTTGATGTCGGTGTTAGTGGCACCCAGGAAATCCCTTTTTGAAAGTGATTTTCAGCTTGAGAGTTCGGGAGGATTAGAAGCAGGAGTGTGACAAGGCACCATCCTGTCAGGGCCCACAAAGTAACACAAGTTACTTCCTTCCAGCACCCCAGAATAGATGATGAGAGAGACAGCAATCCCGAATGTGCATTATTGATGGTTTATTTCCACAAGGAGGATGCTATAGCGTTAATTACTTTCACCATGCTAGCCACCCTCTGGGAATTTTAAGAGTCACAAAATATAGAAATATTTAACTTCATCTTAGTAGAATTATTGACAGTTAGTGGAGTTCAGTGATTTTTCCACCAGCTTCGTAGATAAGGAAAGGAAGGCACAGAGAACTTGCTCATACATCTGAAGTCACACAGCAAATCAAAGAGCAATGGGGAAAGAATTCTTTATTTTTTTTCCCGGTAATTGTCTCTACTTCCTTCATGTCACCATTAACACTCTCATTGCTAAAATGGCTCTTCTCTTGAAATTTCCCTTGACTGAGTCTTGCAGAAGGCTGACAGCTGACACTGGATTGTGGCTTCTGGGCTCCAAAGACCTGAGGCTGCTGACAAAATGGTAGCTCTGTTTTTTCCAGTACAGTTCTGTGTGACCTGTTCTCATCCTCCAGGCTCTGTGCCCGAGTGACTGTCCCTGTGGTCCCCGCCCCTGTGGCAGTAGGCTTTAGATAAAGCTCTTATTCACTGAAGAAGAAAGAGACTGATCATTTAAAACAAGGTTCTTTTCTAAGAAAGGTATAGTGAGTGACAGGAGGGAAAATGGGAGAATCGTCAATATCTGGCTAGCCTCTGTAGAATACTCATTAATCAACAGACATTTATTGAGGATCTATGAGATCATCAAGCATTATGTTTGAGGAGAGAAAATTGTCTCTGGCCTCTTGAAGCCCACCGTCTAGTGAAAAGGTTTATCATAATTTGCCAAAAAGAAGAATTTAGACTTCTGCAGAAAGCCAAAAAGAATATCACGATTGTGAAAAAATACTATTGTTTTAGTTTGAAATAATGCTCTTCTACTGTGTTTTCATCTTCATTTTTAACTTAAGGGAGCTGTGACTAGAAGGACACCCTTTGGCTCCCACTCATTGAGCACTGATCAGCTCTTTCAGGTCCTATCCTAGATGTGCCCCCGAAAGAATTACACACGTTTTCTCCCAGTCAGATGAGGTTGCCAACGCTTATACAAATATCGATTGTACAATTTGGTGATTGCCTTATTGAGACAGGTATCAAAGCTTGAGAGCGGAGGAGAGATGGGAATAACTTCACCTGCCCTGTGAGACCTCTTCAAACGGCAAGGACCTTGGCATCTCTGCCCAGCTCTTCAGCTTGGTCTAGAGAGTCAACAAATGTCAGCTGCGAATGGCAAAGCCAGTGGGAGTGAGGACCCTGCAAAAATTAAGCTTAGGAGACAGACTTTGCGTGGATTTTTGAAATCATTAGGATTTGTGGAAGGCAATTAGGAAGCTGATTTGTGCCTGGCTTTTCTCTGTCTTAAGTCTTGGCTTCTCTGAGCTACAGTAAGGTTCTTTGACCTCCTCTTTTTCTTTCTCAAGTGAGGATGAGCTTGCCTTCTCTTGGGATGTCCCTACTGCTTCGTTGCCTCTTAGTATGATGGGGCATGATTAGCCAGAGAGAGAGAGAGATGCAGGATTTCTCTTGTTGAAGATGATAACACTCGCTTTGAGGAATTTTGGGGCTCCCTCAGAAGATGTCTGAGACAGACTCAGGCAGTCTAGTGTGTCTTCCATTTTCTTTCAGTCAACTTTCCCCTCATTAATTAATAGTGGTCAAGGTCTCAGCATTGACATACTATTGTGTATCGTTGACTAAAGCTGCTCATCATTTTATGTTTTCTAATGCAGGGTATTTTAAGAATATTTTGCCATTCTTACCTTCACGTGCTGTGTGTAAACCATTCCCTGTGAAATTAATCATAAACCCCCTTCTTTCCTCCTTTGCTATACTCATTTTAAACTTTTAGGGAGAGGTGTATTTTTTTTGTGTTGTATATGTTGTATTTGGCCTTTTCTCTCTTCTTTGAAGATGAGGGACAAAATTTCTGTCGTCCTAAAATAGAAGATAGTATTGTGTCATAATTTTTTCAAGAATAGAAGAGTTTTGCCATGTTTTAATATAACTTCCACACTAAGTACTAGTTTTCATGAAAAGGAAAGTGTTTTAAAGCATAATCCAGACATAAGATTATATGTCTCTTAAGTTTCTGCCTAATCACTTAATGTTTTTATTGTAAGTTTCACAGGGTTAATTACCAGCACAGGAATGAACTTCTCACATATCATCACTGGAATGTCTAGTTATTGGGGGAGGGGTGGGGGTGAATGGTGGATTCCGTTCAGGTGTCCCTCAACCTGTTTATCCTCCAAGCCCTTGTGAAACCCTCTTCTATAATATCAGGTTGTTATTCGGTTGCCCCCAACCCTGAGTGGTCTATAATTTCATCCCATCGGCAAGACCACAACCCAAAGAGTCAGCCTCATGATTTTGCAGCAGCTGTTGCTGCAGAAGGTAAATGCCGTGCAGATATTGATGAGCTTGCTAATTTGTTTAGTAGACAGGATTTAGAATGGGGAACAGGATTTGTCTGCTAGCTGTCATCATCCATCAGCCCCAGGCTGCCCCAGGCAGTGGGTTTGCTTTTTGCCAGCTTCTAAATTTGCTTTATTTTTCCTTAGCTTCAATCTACTTTATTCATTTATTGTAATTGGGAGAGTGGTGGTTGAGATAGGAAAGAGAAATACTCATGCCCTACGCTTGAGATTGAAGGCTGTCATATGCAACAGTTCTCTGATATCAGTGGGTTCAGACGTGACCTATTGGTCTGTTGATTGATGTAGTTCGTGAATGAAGACCGTGCTCTCGAATGGGGGTCCTACAGCACAGGATGACTGCAAGACTTGCCAAAGTTGCCCTCAGTCCTACGTCTTTCTCCTTGGCTCCACCAAGATCAGAATTTGTAGTGTGGGATTTTCTTTGGGATTCTCATTCAATTCATTTAAAAATTGTGTTTTGAGTGCCCACTATATGTTAGTTATTATTATAGATGACAGAAATATATTGGTGAACAAGACAGAAAAAACCCCTGCTCTAAAAGTACTTAGATTCGAGAGGTGATGGAAATAAGCAAATAAATATGCAATACTTCAAATAGTGATAAATGAAATGACGTAAATAACGTAGAGTGAGGGGTACAGCTGGAAGTGCTGTTTTAGATAAAGGCCAGCAAAAGTTCTCTGGGGAGATGACACCTGAGACCTGAGTGATGACGAGTCATGGAACATCTATGGGGAGACTTTAGGGAGAGGAAGTGGCAAAGGTGAAGACCCAGAAGAGACACTGAATGTGTTAAGTTCCAGGAATAGCAAGAAAACCAGTGCAGTTAAAGCAGGTGGTGGGGGGTGAGGGTGTGAGAGAATATTAGATAGATGAAATTGGAGAGGAAAGCAGAGTCAGGTCACCTGAATTTTATTGTTAGTGTGATGGGAAGCTGGTTGTTGCTGGAGGAGTGACGTGGTCAGATGCACGTTTTTAAAAAGCTTACTCTGGCTGCTGTGTGGAGAGTAGGCTGTGGGGAGACAAAAGTGGAAGCAGAGCGATCACATGGGAGACCATTGTCACAGTCCAGTCAGAGGTGATTCTGGCTACTACTACAGTGACAGTAGTGGAGTTGGTGAGAAGTAATCGAATGGTATATATTTCATATATTTTGAATGGCTGTAGCTGATGGTTTGGATGTGGAGGGTGTGGAGAAGAGAAAAATCAAGGCTGATGATATTTAGATGTTTTGATTTCAAGTATTGCCTGGTCAGAGTGCCCATAATTAACTCATACATATTGGGGAAGGATGTAGGCTAAGGTAAGGTGCTTACTAACGAGATGTTGTTTTTGAAGACTCACTAAAATTTGAAATAGCATGTAGAAGAGAAGTATCAGAAGACTCAAGATAAATAAATGTTACCCTGAATTTAAGATAGAACAGATTATCTTTCTAAAATGTTAGGTTTTAAAATCCTAGATTGTGTTATTATAGAGATTGTTTCTGAATTCTTAGAGGGAAAGCAGTGTTGACCAGAAGCCAGTATGGCTTCTCTAGGATCCAATCATGCAGAAGTAACTTCCTTTTTTGTTTTTGAGGAAGATTAGCCCTGAGCTAACATCCGCCACCAATCCTCCTTTTTTTTCTGTGGAAGCTTGGCTCTCAGCTAACGTCTGTACCTATCTTCCTCTATTTTATATGTGGGATGCCTGCCACAGTGTGGCTTGATGAATGGTGTGTAGGTCCCTGCTTGGGATCTGAACCAGTGAACCCCGGGCCACTGAAGTGGAAGGTGTGACCTTAACTGCTATGCCACTGGGCCAGCCCCTTACTCTTTTTTTAATGGGTCTAGCCTATTATCAGATATCATTTATAAAGTATAATTTTATGATATATCATAAAATTCAGGGAAATTAGAAAATTGGTTTGGTTGACAGTATGCTAATATGGATTAACAGCTGAAGAACCATATTTAAAGGATATAGATTAGTATATGGTTATCAACCTAAAGAGAAGTCTGTAGTCAAGTGCCACCCATTCTATTCATTGGCTTATCCTCTTTATTACTTTTATTAAGACCTTTGATGAAGGAAGAAAGAAAGTGAGGAAACTAACATTTTGATTACTGCTTTTGGAAAGGACACCCTTGGCAGTTTAACCCATTCTATCTCATTCGGTGCTCAGGAAGTCAGTGATAGCCTCAATGTTGACCAAAACTTAAGGAGATGAAACTTAGTAGTGGTTAAGTAATTCAACATGTAATTTTAAAATCAGTCAATTACAGTAGGGGTTATCTGAATTGATAGTCCATTGTCAAGATATTCTGGTTAATTTTATGTTCAATATAAGCCAACAGTAAGACATAGCTGCTCAAACAAGAGGTAGTGTCACCCTTTAACAGCATTGATAGGAGATTACCATAACCATTGTCCATAACCAATGAGATAATCATCCAGTAAAATGTATACTGATCAGTTCATATTTGTCACTTATGTGTAAAATAATTTGAAGGATATTGGCAATTTAATTCTAAAGCTAGTGAATTAGAGGGATGAATAATCTAGAAAGGAATACTTCATATGAAGAGGAATTTTTTAGCTGGAAAAAGAGTGACTTGGGGAGAATTTCAAAACAGTCTTCAAAAATATGAAAAAGAATTGGCTTTTGAGTCATTTAGGATCTGGCAAGAAACAGATGATGGACTTAAGCAAAATAATGTGAAGAGAGTTTAATAAAGGGAGAAGTTATAAGGACATTTACAGGGTTTTAAAAAATGAAGACCACAGTAAAATGTCACTTCATACTCATTAGGATGGCTGAGAAACAAAGACAAGAAATAACAAGTGTTGGTGAGGATATGGAGAAATTGGAACCCTTGAACACAGCTCATAGGAATGTAAAATGGGCAGCTGTTGGGAAAAGAGTCTGGCAGTTCCTCAGAAGGTTAAACCTTATGAGTTACCATGTAACCAGCAACTCCGTTCCTAGGTTCATTCAAGAGAAATGAAAATACATGTTCACACAAAAAGTTGTACACAATGTTCATAGCAGAATTATTCATAATAGCCAAAAAGTGGAAACAACCCAAATATCTGCCAACCAGTGAATAAATAAAATATAGTACATCCAAACAATGGAATATTATTTGTCAGTAAAAAGAAAGGAAGTGTTGATACATGCAACAACATAGATGAACCTTGAAAAGGTTATTCTATGTGAAAGAAGCCAGTCACGAGAGCACATGTTATATGATTCCATTTATATGTAACGTCCAGATTGCCAAATTTGTAAAGACAGAAAGTAGATTAGTGGCTGCCTAGGGCTGAGAGGTTGGGAAGGAATGGGAGTAATTGTTAACGGATATGAGGTTTCTTTTTATAGTGAGGAAAATGTTCCAAAATTGATTGTGGTGATGGTTGTACATATGAATATATTAAAAACCATTTTATTGTACACTTTAAATGGGTGAATTGTATGGTGAATTATATCTCAATAAAGCTGTTATTAAAAAGGACCAATGAAGGTTGGTCCAGGACTCTGGGGATAATAATAGCAGGGAATTGTCACTATCCCTAGGCCTGAAGGGACAAGGAGGGGAGCTGTGTGGAGAGACTCCACCAGACTCTGACCGTCACCTGCAAGGAGGGAGCTGCAGAAATATATACCCAGACCTGACTCTTCTCGTACTCTCTGACTCCTGCTGATGCCTCCTATTTTCGAAACCCAACCAGAAGCTTGGGAAAAAAGGAGTCTGTTGATGTGATTCACAGAAATCAGCCTCCTGGGGCACAGAGCTGTGTGAAGGGTGGAGCCTGTATTTGGGTTTGAAAACAAGTGCTTCTGTGTATATCCAGAACTGGGACCAGTAGAAGAAAGTTAAAATTGGATGTGTTGCCTCAAAATGAAATGAATTTTGATCTCTGGAAATAGAGTTGGACTGAATTGGAGATGATGATAGTGAAATTACAGGGAGGATTGCAGTTTTAAGTGAAGGATTGAATTAATTACCTCTGAAAGTTCCCTTGCAATTCCAAGTTTCTGCCTCTAACCACTGGCATATTGGCACCAATTGTATTATCTTTTGGCCAGCTGTGATCTTGGAAGTTCAAGATTTGGGCTTTGGCCAATAGAACATAGAGCAGGTAACTTTTGATGAAAGAGAGAATGCAAAGGAAATATTCTAAGTATGGGGTGTTCACCTTGAGTTCACTGAACAAATAAATTAGATTCTAATGTGGTCAGAGACAGTTTGAGGAGAGCAGTGGCAGAAGAAAAAGAAAGAAGCTTGTCATCAAAGAAGATGTAGGATTTGGAGAAATAAAATTTTCCTACTTAACAATTTTGCTGATTGTGTATATTAGTCCACTTTCCTTTTTAGTTTAATATGACACTAAAAAGATGGCACTTGAATATTCTAAGAAAATTATAGTCGGCTTTCATGGTGCATGAAAGATGTCAAAGAACCATGTGTGTCTTCTCTCCTGCATATTTCCCTAGATCCCCTTCTGGATTTATAGGGCAAGTGGTGGATCCCCCATGGGCATCTGATTCTGGGCTATGGACGGAGGGCGTTCTTTATGCGACTTCTCGCTCTTTTTGCAGAGACAGGATCTACAAGGGTGGCATGAGTGTGATCTGAGAAGAGAGTAGAAGGTTACTCAAGGGATTGCATTAATGGAAATGTTGTATTCAGCAACTCCGTGCTTTGCAGGCTACTTATGGTGATGACTTTAGAGAAGTTATTTGATGAGTTTTGTGGTTTTCTAAAATTAGTACTTTTCTTTTATGCCATGTTTTATATATACTGCATTAAATATATAGCAGTATAATCATTTTTATGGTCCAGTGCCAAAATACAGAAATGAAGATGCTCGTTTACAACTGTGGACAATATCCAAATAAACCACTGATATACCTTGTCAACTTACATGGATGTAGGATTTGGAAAAAGTACTCAAGACTGTGGAAGTATACTTTTCTATTTATTTTATTTCTGCACATCCACATATATCTCATAAATACTTGATAAAATACTTCTTGGATTTTTAGAAATTACCTTAATTTTTCCCCCTTCAATATTATGTACAGTAAATTTTACGATTTACTAAAGGCCAGTAGTTTTAGATTACTTGTTCTTTATGTCTACAAGTACTATTTTAATTTTTATTAACTTGCAACTCAAATTATTGTCACTTCATTGTAACAGATGGCATTTCATTGGTATAGGACGTTGGTTTTGCTATAGGACCTTTGGTACAGGATTATTGTTCAGATATGCATTTACCAGTTATATGACAAATATCCAGAAGTACGACTTTCTCAATTGCTTCCAATTCCATGTATTTATGTATGTTGTTTTAATCTTCACTGTTGTTTTTTGGTTTCACAATGAAAGAGAAGAAATTTCTCTGTTTACAAGTTTTTTTCATGAGTTATCTGGCTTTAGTGTAAGAAATATTTATGAATAATATATGGTTAATATTAGAACTAAATGATTCAATACATATAAGATAATACACAGGGCCCGGTATGTAGTATTATAAATGTCATACACAAACCCTAACGCATAGTAGGGCTTAATAAAAGATAGCTATGGTGATGGTGGTGATGGTGATGATGATGATAATGATTGTAGAGCATTATATAATCATCAGCGTCAATTTCACATAATGAGTTTGGGGAAAATCAGGTAATTGAGTAAAATCTTTAAAACCTTTAATCTTTTAAATTTGTTTTTTAAATTCCACATATTTTTTTTTCTCCCTAAAATCCCAATACATAGTTGTATATCCTAGTTGTGGGTCATTCTAGTTCTTCTGTGTGGGATGCCTCCACAGCATGGCTTGATGAGTGGTGCCACGTCTGTGCCCAGGATGGAAACCCGCTAACCCTGGGCTGCCAAAGCAGAACATGCAAATGCAAACCTAATCATACAGCCATGGGACCAGCCTCTAAATTCCACATGAATCTTAAATATAAAGCATGAAACTTAACATGTACTCAGCATTAGGTCTCATCAATAGATCCTCAAAAACATGATTGTAAGGGGTTTTTTGCCATTACTGAAAAAATGTGAGACAAATGTATCCAGGATGATGCTACATATTTGTTCTTCTGGATTATCTAAAGCCTAGTCATATATCAAGTCAGACCACCACACCTCGGCTTTTATTTTAGCATTTATTGCATGTGTTGACAGTATGAATTTCGCTGCCCATGATTTATCAGTATATGATGAGCTTTAAGGAATTATCTTTCTTAAACCCAAATGGCCGTATAAAGATTTTTGTACTTTTTAAAAGACTGTTATTGAAGACACTACAAATTCAGTCCTGTCTTTTAAATAAAGATTCATTTGAAAACAAGCACTTTTGGTTCCTAGTCAGGACTAGGAAAATTTTTGTTTGAGAATATAAATTTCTTTTACATTGTAACCTCTATCCCGGACTCTGTACATACACATCCAAATGGCTACTTGGCGGCTCCGCTTGGGGCATGTAAGTGAGCCCCAGATGTACCCCACACACCTGCTTCCCTAGGAGTTGTCCCTGGCTCAGTTAAAGACAAATCCATTCTTCCCACTGCTCAGACCCCAAACCTTCCTTCATCCTTGACTCCTCTCTTTCACATATACTCCGCCTAATGCCTTAGCAAAACCCTGTCAGCACTACCTTCAAAATATTTACAGGATCTGACCACCTCTCCTCATCTCCACTATTTCTAGTCTGGTCCAAGCCACCATCATTTCTGCTTGTGGCCCTTGCCTTCTAACTGGACTCCTACCTTTGTCTGTCTTCACTGTATTTTCATATGGCAGCCAGGGTGAGCCCTTGAAATGTAAATCAGATTAGTCAGATTATGCCCTTCTCTGTTTAGGACCTTCCAATGGCTTACTTCCTCTGGGGAGTCCTTACTATGACCCTCAAGGAGCGCAGTCAGCTCCCCCTGCCAGCCTGACTTTATCTTCTACTACTCTCCCACTCACTCACCCTCCAGCCATACTGCCCATAGCTCTTTCTTGAACATGCCGTGCACTGCCTTTCTTAGGGCCTGTGCGATTCTGTAAGGTTCCCTCTGCCTGCAGTGCTCTTGCTCCAATACCGCATGACTCATTCCAGCACTTTCTTCAGGTCTTGACTCAGATGGTACCTTCTCAGTGAGGCCCTTCCTTCTACTCTATCTAAAATTGCATATGGCCCTGCCATAAACACTTTCTATTGTGCCTTGCTTTAATTTTTCTCCTTAGCACTTACCTAACATAGTATATAGCTCTTCATTTATCTTGTTGACTTTTTCTCTCTCTGAGTAGAATATTAGCTGCATGAGGGCAAAGAACTTGGTCGTTTTGTTTACTGCTCTATCTCTAGAGCCCAAGATAGTTCCTGGCAAATGGAGACGTTCAATAAATATATGTTGAATAAATGAATAATTCAAAGTTGACTTTGGCTCGTATTCAGTATTTATGGCCAGATAAGTCATAAATAATTCACATTGCTTTCTTCTTGAAGTCCATGTAGGCATCTTTGAGGTTACAGTCAAATTCTTACCAAGTTATTTTTTTCATTCCTACTCTTCCTGAAGTATCTGTCTGCTATGATAACATCTATCACGTCCCCATTAATTAACAACGAGTCTTTTGTATTTACTTATTCAACATTTTTTGAACACCAAACTGTGTGCTGGTCACTGTACAAGGTTCTTAAGAGACATGATCCACCTTTTTAAGGACACTTCCAACTTAGTAAGGCAAGACTAACAAATAACCCATATAGAAGGGACTTTTTTCATGTATAAGAGAGGGCTGTTTCAAGAGGGATTTATAAAATACCCAACTGAGATTTTTCAGAAATATATGCTCTCATCCCATCCACTGGCTATAAGTTGGAGTACATGACGTGAGTATTTTAAAAAAGATTTTCTAAGTGACTTCATTAATCCACACATCTGCCATTAAGAACCACTGATTTAATAGTCACGCATGTATGTATTGTGCTTCCAGACAGACAAACACAACTTACACCTTATTTATCAGGGCCGGCCTTGTACACTCGTGCTGTAATTGAAAGTTCCCTAACTTAAAGAAACATGTCCGAATCTATCAACTTTCGGGTAACAACACAATGTATTAATACTAAAAATAAACATACGTATTTAATTATACTTGTTTCCTCCTTATGAAACAGGATGTTTCGGTTGCTTGTTTGTTTGGATTTTTTTAGTTTGTAAGAGTAAAGCTGCCGCTTGATCTGCAGTAGTGTCTGGCTTTTTGGGCATTTGTTGTGGCCGTGCTGCCCTTTTGCCATTTGTAGCTGAATGAGCATCTGTGTACTTCCCGAGATACGGTTCTCAACCCAGTAATGCATGCCTCCCACAGGCGAGACTGCTCTTGTGTGTTCTATTTGTGATTGCCACCTCACATAAAAATTACGCTAGTGCAAAGTCTGAAGACTAATTTTCTCAGTCCAGTGCATACTGCCCTATAGATGCCCCCACCTTGGGAGTTTTACTTGTTTTGAACTTCAGGGGAAATTTCAGGGCCTTTTCTTTCTGATTAGTTGCTTGTTACTGAACAAACTTAGAAATACAAAACTCTTACTGTATTATCCTCATTCATCTTTGTATTTGGGTAAAGATGGACATGTGGTCTAAACAATTTGATATCATCATTTTGACCTTAGCCATCATATTCTTTGGTTTTCCTCAGTTTACTCTCTTGTGCATTCTATTTTCCTTTTTAAAAATATGTCAAGAGCATGGGACAATTAAAAATACTTGCCCTTGAAAAGAAAAGCTCCAGGAGTCTCAGTTTGGGAATGGGGTTTATCTCTGGATTCTGTGAGCTGGGTGCACGCTAATTTACCAGTGTTGGAACCAAATGGGTTGAAAATCGTTGTTTTCCCACCAGATGGGTTATTTTAAAATATCACAAAACTTCTGAGGTTATTTACATTACAAATGTGCTTCTTCGCACACATCAAGAATTGAGTACCATGTTTTGACAGTAACTCCTTTATGAAATTATATGTTGCGCAAGTGGAGTAAAATTCAAGTCATTCTCTAGGGAGCAGGCTTATGAATCTGGATGAGGTCACACCTCTTTAAAGATGCAGTTTGATAATCCGACATCAAAACAAAGGAATTCTGTTAATCCTCTCACAAAAGTGCAAATTGCTAATCAGATCCCTGGGCTGGGCTGGCAGCTTGGTAAACAATGAGCTTGGCAGAAGAGCAACTTTGGGCGGATAGATAGCTGAGAAGCTTGGGGTACCAACTTTGCCCCTGTGTTAGCCCAGTTGGGCCTGTTGTTTTGAAACGATTATATGTGTCAATGGAGGTGGTTCTTGGAGTGATTGTGTTCTTGTGCTTTTCTCCTTCAATGTTAATGATGATGCAAATCAATCTTCCTGTCTTTCATTTCACTTCACTCGTGTATAGGCTACTAGGCCCCTATATTCTTTTCACTTGGATGCATGTGTCTTTTGAATTTCATTACACATTCCTCTACAAGCCCAGAGGGTTTTCCTTCCTTCCCATAAATAGTGTGGTGGTATTTGAAAAAGGAAGAATAAATCCTAACCCAAATGAAAAAAGAATTTTCTTCTGGAAGGTGTAATAGTTAGAATTCTTTTTTTTGTACATGATCAAACCCAATTTAGGCAGCTTAAGAGGTAAAGCTGGAATTTGTTGGGTAAAGGAATACAAGGAAGGCAAATAACCAGATTGCAGGGAGGCAGGAATGTAGATGGACCTCAGGAACAGCTGGAACCAAGGAGTCATACTCGGCCATATACCATACTTGAACTCGGCCGGGGCTTCATACTTTCCCTTGTCTCCATGTCACTTTGGATGTCAACTTGATTCTTGCTGCAATAGAGATTTCTCCATATGGAAGGAAAGGTCACCATTGATGACAGCACTGGAATTTTACAGCTTGCTGCTTTTTCCATTCTGCTTAAACATCTCAGGGAAGCACTCTGATTTGGCTCCACTTAGATCAGATGCTTGCCCCAGACCAAATCCTATGTATATAACTTCATATTTGTCAGAGTGTAGAAAGTGCTTGCTATTTGTCTTACTCTGTCTTCTTTGGACTTCATGAACTATATAATCAGCCTGAAAAATTCTATGACCTGATGATCGTGTTAGCATGGAGAATTATTTTGCACATCTCATCACCACTCTTAACTCTCGCTCTAGTTGACCCTCTTGGCATTTCCAACTTTCACCCAAATGTGACTGAGTCAACTTGAAAGTGAAAAATACAACTTCTTCATTCTAAAAGGGGCTTTCATTGAGAGAGTGCATTATTTTGAATACTTCCAGCTAGTTGTGTGACTCCTGTAAAGACAGCATTTGTAAATTATTTGGGTGCAATGTGTACGTTGACAAGGGGTGAAAATTATAGTGTTGGTTCTGGAGCCGTCTTCCAATAGGGTCAGAGCTGTGTGCTTCTGCTGCAGTACAGTATGGGCCGCAGTCAGATGAATGATATAGTACACGACAAATCTACATGTGAAAGAGGAGAAACGTGTCAAAGGTAGAGGTTTGGGGTAGAGGCTGCCCCGGTGGGGCCGTGCTACCCACAGCCAAAGCTTTCTGAATAAGAGCACTGTCTTTTTAAAAGCAATAGGGGGTGAGGACTGAGGGAGCGCTCGCAGCGGTAAGTATAACACAGCTGTGCTCTGTTTATGCTTCGGCTACAATAAAAAAGCTATAAAATGTGAGATGTCATAGCTCCACTTTGCTTTATTTATACTATTTCCTCTGAGCTCTGTCACACTGCACATTCATCTGCTAAGTTGCAGCAAGAATGGAGATTAAAATATCACAGCTCAAAATAGGAGTCAAGCGGAAGGAGATTCATCATAGCCCTATTAAAAATATGTAAATATGGGAATGAAGTCATTTTAAAGCTATACAGCGCTCCTCCTTTATGAGTTAAGATCCCTTGAGCAAGTGGTGGGCTGGGCAAAGGATAGAGCAAGGGTGCTTGTTTGCCATTTCTTCTACCCATGGAAATTCTTTTAAGATTAAAGACTGTTAGAATTGCAAATTACACATGTTTTCCTATAATCACGCCTTAGTTAATAATGGCAGGAAATCTAATGCAAAACAAGACAACAAAAGATTTGGTAATTAAAGTTTATATATTGTTCACTTGGTTAGGATTATTAAAAATAAGATATGAAATCTCCTTCTTGGCCTCAGCTATTAATGAATCCTTGAGAACTCTCCAGAAGTATCTCTAGGTAGGAAAGTTCCAAGAAGGAAATTGAGACTTGGAGGCATGTTCTGGCTTTCCAAAATCCAGTGGCTAATGGCAAAGCCGAGACTGGAAGCTAGGACACCTCCCTAAAACTTTGCTAGTAAATTACTTCTTTTAGCATTTCCTATATCTCTAGTCCTGACAGAGCTTGACTGTATGGTGCGCTTAGGAGAGTAAGGAGTAGAATTTTTGGGTGGAAGTCTGGAATATCTCAAATGGTATTAGTAAGACTTTCATGCTCTCTTCTGCGTGCTGCTGATGTTTTGGCCTCCTTATTTTCCAAGTGTGCTATTGTAGCAATAATAAAGACCAACACTTATTAAGTACTTACTGGATACCAGGAATGGTTCTCTGTGTTTTATATGTATTAATTCTTTTAATTCTCACGACAGCCCTATGTAGTAGGCATTATTACTCACATTTTACAGATGGGGAAACTGAGGCATAAGATCACACAGCTAGCGAGTGAGAACAGGAATTCAAACTGAGCAGTCTGGCTTCAGAGCCTGCACTCTCAACCACTATTGCCTTTCCAAAGGATTAGAAAAACACTAGAAAGAGCTCTTGGCCGAAAAAGAGGAGAACTAGTTGCAGGCAGTCCTTCCATTACCCTGGGAAACTAATTTTCCTCACTGTAGAATGAAATGAAGAAATGATTCTGTCCCTTCCAGTTTCAACTTTGCACGCATCTATATACCTCATGAAAATAAATTTTTTGAGCAAGAACTTTTTTCTGCATTCTTTTTTAACTTTATTTTCAGAAATGGTTATGTTAAACATTTTGGATATACAGTGATTCTAGAATTTCTTTTGTCCTGCACTTTTCACTATGTTTTGGTTAAATTCTTTTTTTTTCCCCCTGAGGAAGATTAGCCCTGAGCTAACTGCTGCCAATCCTCTTGTTTTTGCTGAGGAAGACTGGCCCTGAGCTAACATCCGTGCCCATCTTCCTCTACTTTATATGTGGGACGTCTACCACAGCGTGGCTTTTACCAAGCAGTGCCATGTCCGCACCCGGGATCCGAACCGGCCAACCCTGGGCTGCCAAGAAGCTGAACGCACGAACATAACCGCTGTGCCACCGGGCTGGCCCTGGTTAAATTCTTTTGGTTGCAATTAATAGGAGTATCACAGCTGGCTAAAGATCTTCTCGCTGTGTGACCTTGAGCACATTTTTTAATCTCTTCTGCCAGTTTTTTCATCTGTAAAATGGGTGTTGTGAAAATACCTCTCCCATAGAGTTGTTGTGGGAGTTAAGCCAGATATGACACAAAAAGCACTAAGCATGGCGCCTGCTGCTAGTAACTGCTGTAAAATATCAAAGTGTTTGATTATGATTACTACTGATCACCCGAGTCTCATGTAACATCTCTGTCTCTCACTCCTTATGCTACCAGTTCTCCTATTGTGATTGGAAATCATTTAATCTTTTTGTGCCTGCATTCATGAAGGAGAAAGGTTAAAGTTCTATCAAAAGTACTATCTAATTGAGGTAGAAATATTAGCGTGGGGTAGAACTTTGGAAATTGCATAGGCCCCCCTTTAATGTGATGAATATAATACCCTGAAAGATTGAGTGACTTGTCTGACGCTCAACCAGCTGGTAGAGCATGGAGGGAAAGCCTACAGACCTTAACATGGTTTCCAGTGTCACACTGCTACCTACGGAGTTATTAAATAGCACACGTGAAGCTTCTTGAAATTTGTAAAAGGAACCACAACGCACGTCGTGAGGATTTAAGTTAGGCAAATTGCTAGAGCATCTCAGATTTATAGCAATTGAAGATTTAAATCATGTATCTTTTTGGCGGACTTCACAAGAGGACTTTAGGAAATATGCTTTCGGCTGGCAGGGAGTACTAGTGGTCATCTTTCTTTTTGACTCTTAAGAAATTGATGTTCTGGTTCCTTTTGTCTGTTGAGTGGCATAACGTGATTTTCAATAGTATGAGAAGAAGTGTACCTGCTTAGGGAAGGTATAAAGGGATAAAGAAAAAAGATTTTTTTATAGCAATTTGAGTAATTTAAATAGGGAAATAATCTGATAAAACATTGTAATAATTTTTGACACATCTAGTTGGTTCAAAATTTATCCACTTCTACTCTAATATACAAAGAAAAATGAGCTGTTTCCCTAATGTATTCTTGCTCCTGAGTCCATACTCTACTGGGCAGATTGGAAGGTAGTAAAAAGTGAACCCAAAATAGCACAAAATAACTCAGTGTCTTCACTATCAAATCATTTCTTTCTGGTTGTTACTTTCTCAGTTTCCGCATCCAGGCTGGGGACTAGGGTGGGTGGGGTGAGAGGTACCGTGGGTGTAAAATGTCAGGAGGCTCCCCTCTCAGGTGGCACCCCTGCACTTAGACAACCCTGAGAGGGCTGCCTCCTTTCATTTTGTGCCCTCCCAGGTGCCTCACAAGCCTCACCTTCGTGCTGGCTCTGCCCCTCTCCCCACTAAAGAAACTATCTTTGAGGAGTTTTTGTATCATTGTGGCTGGGTTGGAGGGGAATGTGGAGTATCACATTTGTGCGTGCTGGCCTCGGGGTTGTCCTCTGTATCCTTCCTGCTTCCGCCTTCTGATAGTGTCTCTACTGGTGGGGGCCTCTGTTCTTGCTGATGTAATTGGCACCCCTGGATTTTGAGCCAGGACAGCTGCTACTGACCTACCATGCCCTTGAAGTTGAGGTCCCTCTTCGTTTCACTATCCCAGGGCTTTCCCAGTCTTTCTCTGTGTTGTGCTTGCCTGTGTGTGTGTGTGTGTGTGTGTGTTTGTGTGTGTGTGTGTCTGTGTGTTGGGGAGGGAGAGGATGGAACAGAGCACAGAAATTTTCAGGTTCCTTGCACATGCATACAACCTGTGAGGAATAACCAATTTTGGCTCAATCTATCTGGCACCTTCCCTCACCAGTGTTTGTTTTGTTTTGTTTTGTGGTGAGGAAGATTGGCCCTGAGCTAACGTCTGTGCCAATCTTCCTCCACTTTGTATGAGGGATGCTGCCACAGCATGGCTTGTTGAGAAGTGCATAGGTCTGTACTCAGGGTCCAAACCTGTGAACCCTGGGCCGCCAAAGCAGAGCACACGAACTTAACCACTATGCCAATGGGCTGGCCCTATCACCAGTGTTTTTTTAATTTCTCCCTCACTAGGTTAGATGAACACAAGACTTACAACAAGGATTCCCTGAGAGGTCTGCGACCTCTCCCATCCCCTCCCTAACAAGTAATGTCCAGGAAAGTGAACTGTCAACCCACAGGCCCTTAGATTCCTTTATCCAGCTGACGTTCTCCAGCCCCTCCTCCTTACAGGTTAAATACCAAGATATGGGGAAAGCCTGGCCCCTGCCTCTGACTTCTGCCTCTCTCCTCGCCCTAGACTTCTCTCGCTTCCTCCCTGGGTACATGAGAGTTCCCACACAGCCCCATCTGTTTAGGATCCACATTTTGCTTTTTCACCTGGAAATGTTTTGGAAATCTTTACACTGCTTAAATTCTGTCATTCAAGATTGGTTGCCTCGCTAAGTAAGCTGATTAAGAGCCCCTTTGTTCTAGATAGTAGCTGACCTCCCGCCTTGTAAACCGGGGTGTCTGCTCTGGGCCAGACCTCCAGGAGCTCATGATCGACATAGAGGGTATGAGGGTAAAGAAGAGTTATCATCACACATACCTGAGACATGTGAAGTAGCACAGGTTATTTCATGGGCTCTCATTCCTTACCTTCCAGCCTAGTTCCTACTCTCAACTTAGAATACTCTCCCTTTGTTATTTGCATATCCTATCCTAAAGCAGCGTTTAGGTCCAAGTTCAGCTTCTCCCAAAGGACCTACCCATTCATAATCTCTTAGTGTCTCTAAGAATTTGAGGTGCGCGTACTTCCTGAGTTATGGAGGATGCAGACGCGCAATCCCATCCACTGTGGTAACTTTTATTATATGATTGGGTATGGTATTTTATGGAAGCACAGAGAAGGAGTGCCTCATTTTGCCAGGGAGGATCAAAGGTGATTCCCAGAGGAGTGAACACCAAGTTAGGAGATAAAGATAAATCATAGTCCTGTAGTTGGACAAGATGGGAAGTATGTTTTTGAAAGAGCAAATCTCATTGAAGAGCAGGCCCTTGTCTATCATAGTTACCTTTGTCTCCCTAGCGTAGATCTTAGCATATTGTACACACTTAAATATTTATTGCATCACCGAATGACTGACTTTTTCTTGAAGGCTGTTAAAGTTGGTCATTTTGAGCAGGAGTACAACTTGATAAGATTTATGTTTTATAAATAATAGTACAGCAACATTGTAGTAAGTGAGTCAAAAGGTAGTGAGGCAGGGAGCCTTTGTAGTCGCATGCTCCACGAAGACTCCTGGGAGAGACGCCTGTCAAGTGACCCCCAATCTCACTGCAGATGCTTCGAGATTATGTTAGAGAACACGTCACTCCACGGCCTCCACCAAAACCTAAAGACAATAAGAATATATAATGTCATAAGCATTTAGAGGCCATTATTCTTGAGAATTGAGTTTTTAGAATAAAGTTGTCATTGAAAGGTATAAAAAAGTGCACTGCTACTTTAATAATGTAGGGCACAGAGGAAGCAGGTTGATGGTTGATATGTACAATGGTTGTTTCATTGAATTCGTACCTTCCAAATAGATTCTAGTTGGTGCTGTATCATCTAATTAATTTAAACACATTTATGGGGTGTGCATTATATCTCAGGTGCTGTGCTGGCCACTGGTGACCCAAAGATGATGATAAATATGTTCCTGCCCACGAGGAGCTAGCGATCCATTGGGGTATGTAAAGTGTTTATTATTTTTAAGATTGTTTGTTTTAAGCAAAATAGAGAAAGCTAAATACATAAGAAATATTTTGTATATTAATGTTGCAAGCATTTGGAACAATTTTTTTTTGACTAGATTAGCTAATGCTAAAGAAAATTGCTGATTTGGAGATTGTTGTTAATATGCCCAAATCAAATAATTAAACTCAGGTTCAACCTATTATAGATTCTGTATTAGGAGAGTTTTTGTGTGTGTGTTTGAGGAAGATTGGCCCTGAGCTAACAGCTGTTGCCAATCTTCCTCTTTTTGCTTGAGGAAGATTCACCCTGAGCTAACATCCATGCCAGTCTTCCTCTATTTTTGTTGTGTGGGATGCTGCTAAAGCATGGCTTGATGAGCAGTGTGTAGGTCTTCACCTGGGACCTGAACCTGTGTACCCCAGGCCACTGAAGCGGAGTGCATGAACTTAACCACTGTGCCACTAGGCTGGCCCCTAGGATAGATGTTTTTAAAAAGTTAAACAACTCCAGAAAAAAACCAAAGCACTGAGATTTGTGTATATGTCCTACTTACAATAGTAAATGATGACAAATGAAGGGAGAATAGGATTGCTAACACATCACACATAGCAACAATGTATGTTTCTTCTTCACACTTACAACATTGACTACTCTACTTTTTATTGGTTACTTTAGTGATCATTGTTATCTTTCATCCTCTCCTACTTCATTGATTTCTCCAACTGAGCAAAGTCTATATTGAGATAAAATAGGACTCCTTGTTTAGTTAATGTTAATTTTTGGCAAATATGTATTTTATTTAAGTAATTTTATTTAGGTTATTGTTTATAATAGTCTGTGCTTACAATAAACCATGCTGGGAGTATCCCTGAAGAATTAAATATAAATGCAGTAAATATAAATACGAAGTATTACATTCTAATGATACTTTATATATTTTATAGCATGATATAGAATAGAATTAGAGAATAAAATTATAAATTTAAGTGAACTTGATGTCCAGTAGTTTATACTGATGGTAAACAGCCCTAATAGCAATATATTTGGACCTATTTAATAAGTGTATTAACATGCTATCTAGATTAAACATTATAACTGCTGAGGGTGTAGTTGTGATCATTTTAAAATGTGAGCAAACCAAGAAAGAGGATGTCCTTTGCCTTGGCAATATGATTTTAATTTTTAAAAGCATTTAATTTCATAAACCATATCCATCATCTTTGCATAGATAAATGTTGTGGCAATTTTTTGAATGAACCTCTTGGTTCCCTAAAGAAATTATGGATATGCCATAAATTTACAAATGAAAGGCCATTCATCAGAGTTATAAATATGGGTGGTTCTAGTGCTGATGCCCGTGTAAACTTAAAGTGGTTTTGTATCTATCGGCTTTTGTGTATAGTTAGTATGGCAAAAGGATATAGATATCGTCATACTTACATGGTGTCATAACATTGGCAAAGTGGTGAGAACGACATGCAATATTTTTTGAATAGCATGGCATTTTCTTGAATTACTGCCGACAATAGAACATAAATCAACCTTGATGATGGATATTCCAAAGATGTTTATTAATCTATTCATTTAATCTAAAATACTCAGTCTTGGCATTATAGAGCCAGTTCAAAGGAAATGACAAGTGATTCTAAGCCCCAGCAGTTACTTGTAGGGGCCCCATAATTATGTCAGCTAACTTTGGTTGGAAAGGAGATTAAAATGCATAAAAATCCTTTCTTCCTATCTATGCTAAAGATATTTGCTTAACTAAAACATGTTTTCTTGTATGTGTCTAATCAAAATCTCAATTGGTTCCACCGTTGATGAAGTTTACTACATAGCTCTCTATTTGAATCTTCATTTTTTTGTTTTTTTGTTGAGGAAGATTCGCCCTGAGCTAACATCTGTTGCCAGTCTTCCTCTTTTTTTTTCTTGGTTGAGAAAGATTAGCCTTGAGCTAACGTCTGTGCCAATCTTTCTCTTCTTTGTATGTGGGATGCCTCCACGGCAGGGCTGATGAGTGGAGTAGGTCCATACCCAGATCTTAACCCGTGAACCTGGGCTGCAGAAGTGGAGCGCACACAACTCTTAACCACTCGGCCATGGGCCGGCCCCTGGATCTTCAGTTTTTAAAGTCTGTCGTCTTCCCTCTGTCTCTCCTTTCATCCTTCCCTCACTTTCTCCTCCTCCCCCTCAACTGTAAAAATAATCCTGCACTGTGTAAACTTTGCCTGAAAAGGACTGAATCTGACCAAATTTCTGTGTACCAAATTAAGAAATAGCATATGGCATATGATTTTGACCATACATGATGAGATTAAAGACAGGTAGGATGGACAGAAATAAAGAGAGCGAGATTTATATTAGATAGGAAAGGTCAGAGAAAGTCAGTAGCAGTTAAGCTGAGGAAGTAGGAGGCAGCTATGCAAATGTTGTGGAGTGTGGTATGAATGTGCAATGTGTGTGCCTGTATATCTGTGTTACTTATTTATTGAAATATGGAAAGTCTGGGCACAGAACTAACTTCTGGATTAAAATAATGGAAGCGGGACTCAATTTCTGTCCATCTCTCAGCTTCCACTAATACAGCTTCAGTGTTTGGCTTCATTTGGAAGCAAGATGGTGGCAGTAGCATTGTTTCAACTATAACATCCTCTCAGGCTTCAGATCAAACAGGAAAAAGAGAGTCTGTTTCCCAGAAGCCTATAAAAAGTATCTTTGTGCTAATTCGTTTTGATTAGATCATACACTAATCCTGTGTATGACCTCTCTTGGAGCAGGAGATAGAGCCAACTTCGTCATTTTTCATAGACTAGGCATTAGGATTGTATCCCAGAGGCAAACGGGGCACTGTTAACATAAGGAGGGTGCATGGATGCTATGTAGCAAAAAAGAATGGTTTGCTGCCAGAAAAATCAAAATAGGTACATCCACATGAAATTTGGCATATAATTCCAGAAACCTGTAGATTTCCCAGCAATCCATGGATTCTGGGTTAAGAAACTCTAAAAGTGAAATCGAATCAATGCCTTCTAGAACAAACAAAAAGCAACATTGATTACCATGTCATCTAGGGAAATGAGTTGCTACTGGGGTTATTTCCTGAATAAAAAGCAAAATGAGTTATCATCCTTAACTAGTTGTTTAAATGATAATATCAAAATAAGAATGAAAAAGAAGTTATATTTTCTTGTTAGCTAAAGTGGAAATGAGTGGTTCATCTTGAAGATGTTTCTTTAACTATTATTTTGTGTAAGGAAAAGAGGCAGAATCTTTTATTTAAGATGAGAAGTTTATACTGACAACATTAGAAAACTTCCATTAGGAAAAAAAGAAGTCATTTTTCATTGTTGGTGTTCTACAACTTTTATTGCTATGGGAGCCCGTGTTTATATATATTCTAAATCCCTTCAATGTAGTCAGTTCAGTTAAAGAAGTATTAATTGGGACCAGCCAGTACTGAGGTGGTTGAAATTGCATGCTCTGCTTCGGCGGTCTCAGGTTTGCAGGTTTGGATCCTGGGCACAGATCTACACACTGCTCATCAAGCCATGCTGTGGCGGCATCCCACATACAAAATAGAGGAAGATTGGCATGGATGTTAGCTCAGGGTGAATCTTCCTCAAGCAAAAAGAGGAAGATTGGCAACAGATGTTAGCTCAGGGCTGATCTTCCTCACCAAAAGAAAAAAAAATAAGGTACTAATCATGTCTTGGAAAAGGAAATCTTTTTTGAGAATTGGCCTAAACTGCCTGTTGATTTGCTGAGTTTCTTTTTCTTTTTAACCATATTTTATTTTGGAACATGTTAGTGAAGTCAGTTATTTTCTTAAAAATTATTTTTAATTGAGAAATCTAGAGAGAGTTGGTGGAAAACATAGGTCAATCATAAGAAAATATGGATACTTTATAAATTTCTGCATAGCAATTGTGTATTTTTCATTAATTTTGGGAGGAAAACCTTTTAACAATGTGAAGACTTAAGTAGCAATCGCCGAGATAGCAGTCATAATTACACTTTATTTTTACATAGATGTCTCAGTTTATTGACAAGATGAAGGAGTTAGCCTGGAATTTTAAGTTCCTTCACTGAGTACAAGAGTTTTTCTTCTTAAGTGAATCAAAATGCCACTCAAAAATGGAAAAGAATTTCGTGGTTACCAGATATTTTTAGAGAATAAACATGTTAAATTGAGAGATTCACTGTGTCACCTTGTCTTTCTTCACACAAACAAAAGCCTTCTGAAATTCACACTGTTCCTCATGAATGGGTAAGCTTTTTAACCAAAGTCTTCTATTTATGACTAAAGTAAGTTGTCACTGCTTCTTAAGTTTAATACTCTCTGTTGTAAAGAAGTCCATCATATTTTTTCCCTACCAATTAATACCACTGAAATACAGCTATTTTGGAGGATACCCAGCTTTCAGAATATTTCTACAAAAGCCATTGTATAAATGACTTTCTAGATTAACACGTTATTTTTTAAAAAAACTTCTCCCCAGGAGTCAGCCCACTGGTGTAGTGCTGAAGTTCGCAGCCTCTGCTTCAGTGGCCAAGGGTTCACAGGTCTGGATACCAGGTGTGGACCTACACACTGCTCATCAAGCCATGCTGTAGCAGCATCCCACATACAAAAAACAGAGGAAGATTGGCATGGATGTTAGCTCAGGGTGAACCTTCCTCAAGCAAAAAGAGGAAGATTGGCAACAGATGTTAGCTCAGGGCCAATCTTCCTCATCAAGAAAAAAAAAGCTTCTCCTCCAAACCTCCATTTACCACAAGTTCTCGCTTCAATTGAGAAGTTCATGGATCTGTTATCACTGTGTGTGTGTATGGCTTTTGTTTTGATTTCTAGATTCCAACCTGTCTTTACACAGTGTCAGTTATCTGTGACTAGGAAGCAGCATATAGTTCTTCAGTGAATACTGGTTTACAGATTTTCTTGCTATACATTTCTTTCCGTTTTTCAGGTTCAATTTTAGTTTTTACCAAGATAGGGAATTGCTACTCTACATAATAATAGTAGTCATAGAATTTGAAGGCGATGTGAGTTTTTTAAAGAACAAACCTGTTTTTATATATAAGAAAAATGTGATTCTTACATTTTGGCTAAAAGAAATCAATGAATATTTTTAAGGCTGTGAGTTAAGGCAGGAAGAACATATCACTTCTGTAATCCTTTCTAAAGACAGAAGATAGAGGACCAAAATATTGGAAGAAAAATCCAAGCTGTATTTTTCTCATATGATCTGCAATTCAGCTGTGTAGGTGTGAGCTTCAGATAAGATTAAGTGCTTTTACAGATGTGAACTGTCGAAACCTTCCCTATTATTATTAGGGGCTTTTTAGGGAGAAGAAATGAGTTTAGTCCAAGACCTCAAAGCATAGACTTTTAAAGACAGCTGCCTTTCTGAATAGGGGACGGACCGCAAAGTAAACAGGAGAGAAAATCCACAGACACACTTGAGTTCCACTTTAGGGCTCTTGGTAACTGTGGTCACTGAGTGCGATTCTTCTCCAACTAGGAGTCAAAGAGACAAAGCAGGTAATCTACATAATCTTGCCCAGGTTTTCTAAAAGTGCTTGTAGATGAAAACATGTCAGACAACTAGTCAAATAGGGCCGCAAGTTTTCTCTGTTTATTTGTTGTAAATCCACTCTTTACTGAGAAGAAAATAAAAGGAAGCCTGAGGTTGGTGACAGACTTGGTTTTTTGCCACATTCCCAGCTCCTTTTGTGGACAGTTGTCTACTTCAGAGAAAGTTAATATTTTCCAGAGATGTTCCATAGGTATTCTAAATCATGCTACAGACACCTGCTCCTTTATATGGATATGTTATCCACCTAGGATGAATCAGAGTTGATTTTTTTTTTTTAGTGTGCTTCCTTTCAAAAACCTCATTAATCTCACTGTGCAGAATTTAGGGAGAAAGTTGTGTTTTGCTACTTGACACTGTTTAATGTAAATGATTTATGATTATTCCTTATGTATACACAATAGGCACTTTATAAATTGGATAGTTCTAGGAGTAACACGATACATAAATGTTATTGCTATAAATTCTGAAGTTGGCTATATATTTTTGTATCGTGTAACCAGTTGACTTATAAATGCTGACTATTCCAACCTGCTCTTTCTACTCAATATTGTAAATGGTGACTTCGGTAAGCCCAGTGAAGATATACACAGAGGCACTCAAATTGCACAAGAACAGGACACCCTGGCAACTCGCCAGTGCGGCTGCTGGCTTTCTTCCAGGGGTGATGGCAGAAAGAAGGAAGAGCAAGAGGCGAAACTGAAACTGTATGCAGCAAGAAGATGAATCTAAATTATTATTATTTTTTGCCCAATAAGGTCACGAGTCAAGTGAGAGAAAAGGGGAAAAAGCAGAGCGAACAAGAGAAAAGCACTGGTAAAACCAATTTGGCAAAATTTAGTTAGATACCTCTTCACAGATACATTTTCATTATTTAAATAATATTAAATAAAGAGAAAGGTAAAAATAGACTAACAGCTCTGTAATTATGTGTGTATATATATATTCCATATCAATAAATATATATTATTTTCAGAGTGTCACAGAAATAATAATATGTAATTCTTCTTTTTTTTTTTTTTTGCATTTCTGTGAATGAAGTGTTAGAAGAACAGAAGTTTTGCAAATCACTTGATTCTATTGGTAGATCAGGACATTTTATTATATAATGCTGTTATCCTAAGAGCCCTCATTTTTTTTTACCATGATAACCTCCTGTGATTTTCTTTCTGAGATCATAACAAATATGAAAAAAAATCTCTGAATAATTGGTCATTTTAGATCCAAGTAATTGTTAAATACCAAACTCATCTAAAATATTGAGTTAAAGGGGAAGGAGTGAAACCCATGTAACTGACCAGCCAGATTAATAGCAATCTTTTGCTACACCTGTTGTTGACTCCTTACCTGCTCACACCGTCCTAGCATCAGGGCTGATTTGAATTGTTCTCTGCAATTTGTGTAAAGAAGAACTGAGCTGTGAAGAATTCTATTGTGTTTATCGTGTCTATTCTGATAGTGATTTTATAGTCCATTTCATAGGCTGTTTCAGTTGATTTCCTTCCCCCATGGCCTCTTAAGTATTAATGTCTACACAATTGATCTGGTTACCCATGAAGTCGGTCCAAACCAGCTGTTATCAGTGGCTGAAAATACAAGATCAGTCATTTTAAAACCTAGAGGTTCCTGACCTGCATAAAAGGACTCGATCTCATCAGGCAATCCCCAAGTGAAAAATTATGAGACTGAAACCACTGTGTGTGTGTGTGAGACCTGTAATAGCAAACATTGTTTATTTGGCTGTTCCATTGAAGGAAGCGTCCTAATGTGCTCCTTTATGCTTCTGTCATATGCTTTCTGGAGCTTTCCTGGTGCATGCTTGGGAAAGAATATATGTATGCACATATCTCTATATTTGTAGGTACTATAGTCAAAACAACTTATTTGCCTAGCTGCCTTAGCTGTAAAGCTGACTTACCCACCCACTAGCAAGCTCCCTGGAGGAAATAGGGCAAAAAGGTCAACGAGAAGCAAGAAAGCCGATGATCTTTTACAAAAAAGTTGTTTAAGAAGTTCTCAGTGGTACTGTTCGTCTTCTGGCAGGGAGATCACTCCATTCCCTGCCCATCCCTGTCTCATCAGCAGTGGCTTTGGATTCTTTGTAGAAGGAGCAAGCCTGTTTCTCCGTTGCTGCTGCTATACGCTCAGGTAAGCCTGGATTGAAATTCCAGAGAGACTGCTGTACCAGACTAGACTGTGGGAGGATTCTAGCGTTGATAGCGGGCTTCACAAACCTCAGTTCACTTAGCCTGGAGAATTTGAACCACCGTTTAAAATTCTGCTTTTTCTTACAGGAGATTAAATTTAAATGCATGACCTCCTGATTTAAATACACACACACACACACACACACACACACACACACACACGTAAAATCAGAAAAAGCCCCATCACTTTTCATTCACTACAGAATACTTATAGTAACTATCGTTTACTGAAGACTTTCTTTGGACCAGGTATTATTCTTGTCTAATTTAAGCTTCCTAAGTACCTCATGAAGCAGCTACTATTATTATACCCATTTTTCAGCTGAGGGAATTGAGAGAGAGAGAGAAACTGAGTAAGTCACTGTGACTCAACAGCTAGTAAGAGGTGGAGCTAGGACTCAAACCCAGGCAGAGTGACCCCGGGGCTGAAGCACACACACTACTTGGCTGATTTGTAAGTAATAGGCAGTGCTTCATATGTGAAAAGAAAGCAGTAGGGCCATCATTTAGTAGGAAATAGAATTCGAGTTCTTGTTCTTGTACTGGTGGTCACCGTGTCTCTCTCTCAGACTCTACTGTGACCAATGGCAAACCTTATTTGAGACAGCCAGTTAAAACTGGTAAAATAGTCTTTGGCCATGGAAGAGAAAGGAAGGCATTGGTTACTATGAGGATCTGACCCCAAGGCCTCGCTTTCACTGTTACCACAGTAAATATGCGAGCTAATGAACCGTAGACGTTAGTGTGTCATCAGTGTCTTGCAGTTTTGTCATCCTGGCTAGCCCCATCAAGAAGGACAGAGTGCCCTCTATGAATATGTATTTAGGAGCAGATACAGCAATTTATTCTTTTGAGGAGCACTTTATCCTTTTGGTTTTGATAAATATACAAGCAATAATCAGTAGTTAGGAGTTTCAGGCTAAAATGGATGCCATTATTAGTGATTTATCAACTTTTCCTGCGACTACCGTGTGAATCACCAAGACTGGATCGTGCTGTCCAGAGCTACAGCTGCAAATATCCAATTCTTAGAAAAGCTCGCTCTAAAAACCTCTTGTGCGATGAACCCTTTGTTTCTCAGAACTACAGGAGTCACTAATTTCCCAACTCTGAATATGTAAAATAAAGTAGTGGCACATAAAACCTAGGAGGCTGCGTACGTCAGAACATTTGTTTAAACTAAGATAGAATTAACTGTTTCAGTTCCAGCTCCCTTTTCCCCATCTATTTGCCTTGCTAATAAGGCCTTACTTATTCCTGGGTACTTACCCTGTGCCTCCATCCCTCTTCTTTCTGGATTTTTTATTCTGATTTGAGCAGACCATCCTACTTCACATAGAGAACTTCCATAATAATAATAAATAAAAAATAAAGACTATTCAGTGAATAAGGATGATGAAAACAATGAAATTTAGCCCAAACTGGGCAAAATAGCATCTCACAGCACAGAATTCTAAGGCATTTTGATACTTGGTTAATAGAGATATTTCTCTCTGCCTGAAACATACATACTATTTCTGTTTATATAAGGGAATAGTGACATCCTGTGTGTAGCTAGACTAATTGCCTCTGTAATTAACCTATTTGAGAGGGAAGTTATATAGAAATAAAACATCACTGAGTACTGAGAGAGGCAATTCTGTCTTAAAGCAAGCCTCTAACTTTACCCAAGGGCGTGGACAAAACAAAAAGATCCTGTCTGCTTCCCTTATTTTTTTCAACATCTCCCATTCTTCCTCCTTCTCTCCTATTCTTTTCTTCCTTCTTTCCTTTTCTTGACTCTATACAATTCTACTAGCTCTTTCCATTTTTCTCCCTATTACTTTCATTTTTCCATATTCTAAGGTAAAGATCTAGTGTTATTATGAGTGAAAATTCTATTTTAAAAATAGAATTGGGGAAAGATGTAAGTGTGGTGAAAGGAGATACTTTTTGTTTCAGTGCTATTCAGATGTCTTTTTTGGTCAAGGGTAGGATATGCAGAGAATCATTTTGGTGTCTTAGAGGCTGAGGAAAAAAATGGTAGCTTTCTTCCTATCGCTTGATAAAATATACATTAATTAAACTTAGAGAAGGATCTGGGAGCATGGCAAAAGGAGGATTTCTCTTGGCTTCTTAAATCCAGAAGAAACTATCAGAAGGCAATATGTTGTAGTAGAAAGAGTGCAGTTTTAGGGGTCAGAATTATTCATATCTGACCCCAAATGTATGACGAAGGGGAAACAAGAAGAGCAGTTTTCTCCAAAAGTGCCCTTTTCAACTTTTAAAAGGTAATGTGTTGCCAAGATATTTAAGAAAACAATGGCAGAAAGTGAGAATGAGAGGCATGTAGGAGAAATTAGTCAAAACTCTCCTGCTCCTTGCATCTTAACTTACCCACCAAACCCCAGCAAGATCCAACTCTCAGGGCTTCATCCAGCCCTAGCCTCATGCATAATCCTCCATCCCAGAATCAAAGCGGTATTTTGAATCAGATAGCTTGTTTAAGACTTTTTTCATGAGATAGCAAATGTTATGTTATAATAGCTATATTTTTCAAGTCAGGTAATGAAGTTTCTATCTTGCATGTTACATGACTTGAAAGAGCTTCGTTTAAATTTATGACCACTACTAAAAAGAATTTCCTTGTGAAATGTTTGAGAATTCTAGGTCAAAGTAAACATAAGCACTGCATTCTATAATGGTTGCTGAGTGCAGAATAGTTGGAATGGAAATGGTTTGGGGTTTCAGACCGCGGTGGACGTGGGCTCCTCAACTTGCAGGACAATCTTTCTTTGCCTCTGTTTCTTTAACTGTGACAGAGGAATACAGATTTCTCTTTTATTAGGTAATCATGAAACTTTAGTGAAGAAACATTCATGTAGACACCATGCCAAGAGCCTGTAAATAAATGCTTAATAAATAGTAGCTAAAATTATTTCAGATGACATTTGACAAGGCAAACTGATTTGGATACTAGTTTATTGTAAAGAAATTTAATCTCATCTGGTTGAACCATTAAAATCTTTCCTGTAGTAACCTTTCACTTCTATCGATAATTTATATTAGCGTTAGCTACATTACCATTCTTGGAGGATGGTGAGAGGACATTTTTTTTTGGCAGCTTAGAAAGTATTATTCGTTGGGAAAGATGGGAAGCAAAAGAGGAGAAACTCTGCAGAGAGTTTTCCTGTGTGTCACCTTTGTGATTAATCATGTAATCTCTAGTGATTATCAGATTGCCAAAGAGGTTCCTTATGGGTAAAAAGGGGACCCTCAATATTAAATGGTAATTTGGTCATGGCTGTGTTTTGGCAATTGGGTTAATTAACTATAGTATCTCTGGCCATTGGAGTGTCCAGCAGTTTTACACAAATCTCCCGTTGGTTTCATTGGTGATCTTCAATGAGATAGGGAATTACATGAATAGGAAACTCAGAAAACCATCCTCTGGCGATTCAGGTTCAGTTACTATTTATTATCATGAGATAACTCACTCATCCATTCAACAAATATGTACTGGGTGCATATTACATGCCACCCACTGTTTCTTGAAAAGATAGTCATCAACAAAGTAGATAAGGCACAGGGCCTCACAGATTTTACCACCCAATAGAGAAAGTACATAACATAAAACAGGTAATTACAAGGAAATGTGTAAGTCTTATAAATGGAGAAAATTTTTGGTCTTTTACCCAAACTGAGTTGTGAATTTTCAGTGGTGGATGGTGGGGTAAGGATATTCCTTCCTCCTTTGAATTTCCATAGCATTTTAACTGTATTTCCATTTGGGAATAATTTCCACTTTGTGCTCCTGTTCCTTATGATTGTGGCATCTCTTCTAGACTGCAGCTTCCTTAGGAGCCAGGCAGGATACAGGTGGGATTCTCCTTAGCATCTTTCAGAGAGCATACACTTATGCACTGCATGTAGTAGGCACTAAGTAAATGCTGTTCAGGGAATGAAGCAAAGAAAAAGTCCTAAGAGGTTTAGTTCCGTTAGCTTTTTTGTTTTAAATTCTTAAATATTTCACTTTGAAATTTCTCCTTCATATTAGTGGTGGTTAGAGGAAGATAACCAACTATAAATCATTATCCCTCCTTTTCCCTCTCCCTGCCACCTGCTATTCTCTCAAAATTTAATCCGCAGCAATCTCCTCTGGAAGAAATTAATTATTTGTAAGACTTCCAAAGTTTGCTATACAGAACTCAGACTATAGTTGCCACATGCAAATAATGAAGGAAGAAGCATCTATTATTTGTGTTCTGGTACATTTTGAGGTGTCATGACCAACCTTTTTTCTGTCTATCACTGGATACGTCAAGAGACTCGAGGTTTAGGCTGGTTAATGTCTACCTTTAAAAAGTCAAAACTCTTCACTGGTTATGAGAAAGACGGTGGTTTAACCAGTGCTTTAGTTAGCATGCATTTGCCATTGCTTAAGTCAGAGCACTCAGAAACTCTAAAAAAATAAAACTGAATTCTGACAGCTTTTAAAAAGTAGGAAAATAATCAGCTCTCATACAGAAATCCAACCCACAGCTTAAGAAGATTCAGTATTAAAAATGATAAAGAAGGGATTTTGGCAAAATGAGTGAAGCCCTTGCAGATTCTTCTGGAAGGATCTGAGCTGCACTGAGATTGAGAGACCTGAGCTCGGTGTTGCCTGTGAGCTGGGGTGTAATTTAGTGAGCTGACAGGAGGAGTGAAGTATCTCCTCAATATCTGTGTTTGGCAGAAGAGATGAATGCATACATCAGGAAACAATGTTTAAGTGTTTTATTTCCTTATTTCAGCCTGTCAAACTGTCAGTATAGTTAATGGCCACCAAGAGAGAAAGAGAGAGAGAGGGAGGGGGAGGAACAGAGAGAAACAAAGGTGCTATGGAATCCGTAAAGAAAGAAACCAGGAAAGCATTTGCATGTTTCTGTGGCATAATGGTCAGTCAGACAAAAATAACTCCCTTTATTCATCTCTCTACTAAAGCCAGATGTGCTGGTTTTCTACCTACAGGCCCCCTTTCGTGCCTTCGTTCATGTCCTTCATAATTGCTTCACTTAACTTTGATCTCTGCGATTCCTTTCATTGCAGTCTAGACTGATTATCAATACTTCAGGGATTATTTTCTATTATATTGGTAGTATCCAGTTTTGCTCAGTTTTCCAAGTTCACTCTCGTTTGTATTGTTTGCAAAATGTGGTATTAATGCTGTTTATACAAAAATGTTCAATCTAATGTGCAAAATATTCCCTTTTTATCCTTCGGAGTGTTTTAGAGTCTGCAAAGAATTGGGCTGGATTTTGACCTATTGCATGTTTCATTTAAAAAAATGCTTAAAGTGAAATGCCTAAATTAGACATTATTCTGAGGAGTACAACACTATCTTAAATTTCTAGAAAAATCTTAGCACAGCCAGGGGATTTTATTTCATGAAATGGGAGCATTTATAATGGATCATTTTTGTACTGGAAATAAGTTATTTTTCCACCGAAATGGAAAAGCCTCTAATCAGTCACATCTATGTCAAACTGAATTTTACATCTTTGAATTCACTCCAGTGAGGAACACTTTTCATAATGAACACTTAGAGTTGCCTTGTAAACCGAAAGCATTTAATTAGGAAAAAAAATTGTTTTTTAAATGCCAATTAAAAATCATAAAATGGTCTAAGGAAGGGTAGGATGAGATCTTAAATACAGTGGGTTCTGAATCTGGGCAATCATCAAATCACCTGGAAGCCATTTTAAAAATATAGGCCCTCAGAACCCGCTCCAGATTGCTTGAAAGAGAATTTCAGGATTGGGGGCACAGCATGTGTGTGTATGAGATCCGTGCCCTCTCCCCCAGCCCCCAGGTGATGTGGGCTATCAGCCAGGCTAGGAACCACGCCGTCCTTGTCATGGAAGGAGTACTGCTCTGGTTATCAGTAGAATTCGGGCTGATTTCTAACATTATCATTCACTCACTGAGTAACCTTAGCACAAACCACAAGCTTTGGGGGAGCACATATTTTCAACTCTATACGATTTGTATGATCTTTTCCAGCTCTAAAATCTTGTGACTTCATTATATTGAGATTTTTAAAAGTTTCAAACTTAAGAACTGAGTTAAAATACACACGTGGTTTCTGATTAGTTTTTATTCTTAATTTGAGTTAATAGAAGGAAGGACACAATAACAAAAAGTCAAAGAATCTCTTCTCTCGCTTTCAGTTTGATTTAAGAGTTCTTGATTAGACCTCTCTTTTCATGATATCAGTCATGAAAATTTTATCATGAAAATTAAAATTTACCAGTCTGTCCTTTAGACCTTCAGATGCAAAATTGAGCTCTTCTCCACCCACCCAAACTTGATTCTTCATCAATACTCATATCTTAACAAATGGCACCACCATGCATCTTTTTGTGTAAGCCAGAAACCAAGAGTCACCCTCCCTCTCATTTATCTTTGGTATCCTAGGTTGATTTTACTCCCTAAAATATTGTTCATCTGTCAACTTCTTTTTTATCTCCACCGCTGTCCGTCCTGGGCCAGCATGCCCTCTTCCCTGGATCCTGCAATGACCTCCTAATTGAGAGTCTTTCTATACTATTCTTGCCACCCTGTGTTCTAGTAGATGCTCAGCACTGCAAAGAGATTAAAAAATGTAAATCTGATCGTAGGTCTTCCCCTGTGCAAACCTATCAATGGCTTTCCATTGTGCTTAGGATAAAGACCAAATTTGTATGGTGGCCTGTGAGGCCCTGCACGATCTATTCTATTCTTCTCCCCTTGACTTTCTGCACTTTCAGCACACTGGCCATCCTTTAGTTTCTCACATATGGTGTACTCCCTTCCCATCTTAGGGCCATTGGGTTTTATTTTCCTTCTGTCTAGAAAGCTCTTCACCTCCAACTCATTCTTTTCAGATAAGCTGAAATGACATTTCCTCAGGAGAGCCTTATGCCCCAGATGTGATTGAGTCTACCTGTTATGCGCTCATATAGAATACCATACATTTTCCTCCAGAGTATTTTTCACAGTTCATCATTTTATATTAGCACAATGATTTGGTTAATTTTAATCTAATCTATAAAACTATAAGCTTGGGAAGAGTAGGGGCCTTGACTATTTCTTTCACCACTGATTCCCTAATTCCCTAAACAGTGTGTGATATCTGGTAGTTTCTTAAGAATTATTTGTTGAGTAAAAAATAAATGAATCAATGGAAGAAAAGTGCTTGCTTACTCAGGAACACCTCCCTCATTCCCGTGTATATTCTTTTCCAGCCCTATTGATATATGCAAAGTATTGTCATTTTTCTTGTAATGCTCCTTTCCACAGCAAGGAGTGGTAATCTCTGAACCTGCCCTCATTTCTCATTCTCTGTTCCAGCAACATCTGCATATCTGACTTCAGCCCTTTTCTGTGCTCCTCTGAGGTTAAAGAGGAATGTAAAAGCTCTAGGCTTGTTGATGCAGTCTTGAGATGAAGTCTAAAATTTTGCATAACTCAATGCAAGAAATATGGATAGAGAAGAGACCCCCCAAAATTTCTTTAGAGGAAATGAAGACTCCGTTTTCTGAACTACCCCATTTGTTTGAGTAAAGAGGTTGCTCCATAGAGGGTACACAAATCCCAGGTCTGACCTGGTGAATCAGAGTGCCAGATTCCTGTCTTGATATAGCACATTGACACAGGTTATTGGTAAGGACGGCTTTTGGAGAGGGAGAAGATTTGAGATACGGAGTTTAGTTAAGGCAGGGTATTTATTGTTGTCTGCTTTTCAAGGATATCATATTCCCCATAAACTGTTAGGATCTGGGAAATGGGAGCCCCTGCCATGCACCTTCTGCATTAGAGGGCCCTCTCCCTTCACCCTCCTGTGCTGTACCCCTCACCACTGGGTGGGTGACAGATCCCTAGGCCCTGTTCTAGACATGCTCCAGGAATCTCATACCTGTCCAATTCTCTGTCCAAGGACCTCACGCCTGTCAACGAGGCCTGTGCAGGCTGTTTCTTCCATGGTCTGTCCTTCAGAGGTCATAATCCACCACAGGGGTGTGCGATCCTAGGCCCGAAGGTGGCCAAGGGGCAGCTGTTTGAGAAGAGCTGGCCACAGACAAAGGGTGCCCCCATTTTTCCTCTTGTCCTGGGTCCACAAATGTTAGGGAGACACTGGAGAGTAGATGAATGCTTTAGGAAGAAGGTATGTAGTAAGAAGAGAAGAAGACAGAGGATAAAGCCTTGAGGAACATAACATCAAGGCCCAGACAAGTTAATACCTGACTAGATGGATAAATAAACCAATAAGTGTCTGAGTAAAATAACTTTTGAAAAGAGAAGTTAGCTAGAAAAACCAGAATTAGGAAGGTAGAGCCTTAATTTTTATAGCCTTACTCTCACATCTAGTCAGCACTGAGCCGTGAATAAGTGTGACATTTGTTCTAGAGAGAAAGCTCATGGCAGTGATTCATGTCATGAACTTGTTGGACCCAGTTGTCATGGCCCCACAGGAGCTCAGTTTGTTATTCAAGTTTTTTTTAGAGAATTGAGGATTGATTTTGTTTCAATATTTGTTTCTCGTTATATAATTAATATATATTATTTTTCCAGAATTTTCAATAGTGAGGTAAAGAGAACTTGTTATTCTCATTATGGAGAAGAAGCATGAACAATGTAAGTAGGAAGTTAATAGCATAGTTAGAATTTACTGTCACAAAAACACCTGCCCATTCATTGTGGTCCTCAGCGAACAAAATCTGGGTGATGCTACTGGAGGAAATCAGGAAGGAACAAAGTGTGGGACCCCTTAGCTTTAAGGTAATTAAACAGTTTCATTCAACAGGCACCCCTTTTCCCTTAAGCCAACAGCTTTCTCTTTCACAGTACCTTCAGAATCTTTTTTGCAAAGTTGAAAGAGCTGTAATTTTAATGTAACTATAATATTCTAGACATTAATGACCTGGATCACCGAAAATAACCATGGTAACAGGTGAGAAATCAAAGATAGTTAATTTAATTGCCACAGAAAGAAAATAAGTGCAAATAATCTATAATTCTTCATTCCCAATATGTACATGTTATTTTCTTACTGCATTAATTACCCAATAGTTAGACAGAAATTATCTAGTTGTTGCTCTGTGACTCCCCGTTGCATTCATGTAATGGTTTTCACTCTAATAACTAATCATTATAATTTCTTACCTTAGCAGTTTAGGCTGCTAAGAACTGGGTAACATGTTCATTCAGTTGACATTAGCAATTTTTAATAACAATAAAAATGATACTTTAAGTATAGTGGAAAGGAATTAAGCAGTTCTTTCAACCTAGTTACCTAAAGGCCACTCTAATTCAGTGCCTCTCTACACACTGCTAATGATCTGGGACTGCTTCTTACACATAAAGATTTCAAAATTCGTCTCAGTTTCTTAACTCTGTTTCTAGGACTGGCTGGAATATACCCACAGAACCCTGCTCGGAAGGAGTAAGTTGTAGAATCCTAACTAGAATCCTAACATATTTAGAGTTACTGCCAGGGCTATTAAATATTTTTGTTGTGTGTCTATTATGTGTCAAATCTTTTGTTAGGCCTGGGGTATGATACAATGGTGAAGAAGACAGGGATAAAGGTGCAGGTGATAAAGCAGGAAATCATGACTAATGAGCAAGTTTCTATAGTTTTTAATTTTCATGTAGTCCATACACTGTTAAAGACGGTAGGTAGATGATATTTAAATTTCATAACTGTGTGCAAGAATCTTGTAACATAACAATGTAGGGGATAATCAGTTGTATAATTAAAAATAATATCAACCGTTTATTGAATGCTTTGTGTATCTTTCTATGGTCATTTAATACTCACACAAACATACACTCTCCTCCCATAAGTGAATTTTTTTATCTCCATTTTCACATGAGGAAACTAAGGTTAAATAGTTGACCAAAGGTCATCTGAGCAAGTGAGTGAAAGAGAGCAGATCCCAGTCTTGGCTGTGCTCTAGTAAGTTCTAAAGTTTCTGCAGAAAGAATAATCAAGAGCCTTTTGAGCTTTGGCATTCTTAGGCAGTACTCATTGAATAGGATATTTAATTTTAATTGATTCTGTTCTCTATTTTCATTCCAGACTGTACCAAAACCATTTCAGAAAGATTCTATCCTATCTTTTAGATTGGTCTCTGAATCTCCTTTGGCAATTCTATCTCAAAAACTGTCTCAGTAAGAAAAAAAAGATGAATAAATGAACAAGGGTAGACACATGCTGCAAAGGAAATATGGGACCACCTCACATCCATTAGGACACCTACTATCAAAAAACCCCCAAACAAGCAGGAAATAACAAGTGTCCACGAGGATGTGGAGAAATCAGAACCCTTGTGCGTCGTTGGTAGAAATGTGAAATGGTTTAGCCACTTTGGAAAACGGTGTGGCAGTTTCTCAAAAAATTAAACATATGATTTACCGTGTGATCCAGAAATTCCACTTTTGTGTATATATCTAAAAGAATTGAAGGTAGAGTCTCATAGAGATATTTATATACCCATGTTCATAACAGCATTATTCACGATAGCCAAAGGTGGAAGCAACCCAAGTGTCCATCAGTGAATGAATGGATTAACAAATGAGTCATTATATATTATTACTCATCTTTTAAAAGGAAGGAATTTTGACATATGCTACAATGTGGATGAACTCTGAGGCCATTATGCTGATGAAAGAAGCCAGTCACAAAAAGACCAATCCTGTATGAGTCCACTTATATAAGGTACCTAGAGTAGCCAAAATTATAGAGACAGAAAGTGAAATGGTGGTTGCCAGGGGCAGAGGTGAGGGGGGAAGGGACTTGTTGTTTAACGAGTATAGAGTTTCAGTTTTGCAAGATGAAAAGAGTTCTGGAGGTTGGTTGCACAATAGTGTGAATGTTTTGACACTACTGTACACTTAAAAATGGTTAAGATAGTAAAGTTTATGTTATATGTATTTTACCACATTAAACATTTAAAAAAAGGAAATTTGGAAAATTATATGACACAGAGCACCTGAGGAGAGGGGAGAACTTCATTGGGTAAATTATTCAGCGAAGGCGTGCACAATGCTATGGAGCCAGCTCTGCCCAAAGCCAGGGAGACAGCTTTCCAAGCAGAAGGATCCACAAATGGAAATCCCTGGGTTGAGAAAGAGCTAGATACGTTTGAATGAAAAGGAAGTCAGTGTAACAGCAACATAGTGGCAGGTGATAAGTTTGGAGAGAGGCACAAGGGGCTGATCATAGAAGGACCAGTAGACATGGAAGGCTTTGGGGACTGTGTTATCATTATTACATTTCAGCTTTATTTCCAAGGGCTGTTTGTACCTTAGGAGATCACAAACTCTAGAATGTATCCATTTTGTTTCAAAAGTAGTAATTGGCACGCTTATTAATGTCGTGATTCAAGTGACTCTTACCGCACAATTTAAAAAAATGTTGAGAAATGGTGTGTTAACTGGTAGGTTTCATTTTTATTCATTAACTATATATTTTGGAAGCAAATGCAATCTGAAAGGATTTCCCTTTGTCTCTGTCTACCTTGGTCAAACAGCAGTGAACCACTACTTAAAACACGGCGTTCATTTGATACTTGAAAGTGCTTCATAGCATCTCTAGAACTTTTCTGGGGCCAGGTCAGTTCATCAATCCTCACGACAGTGATTTCAGAGATTCTGGAGGCCCTAGGTTAAGCAATTAGTATTGCTAACTTTGCAGAAAACTGTCTAGAGCTGAACTTAGCAGTGTCAATTCATGACGAAGAGTTTAATATTGTAGTCACATCCTGGAGTTGGTAAAATACAGAATTTAAAGGTTTATCAAAATGGCAGCTGTCATAATTTAAATACATTTTCTTAAGTATATTCCGAAAAGCAAAAGTTGCTAAAATTCAAATGTGAGTTTTATTGTTAAATATCCCCACATACATTGATTTTCTTTGATGGAGAAGCCATTATTTAAAGTATTAATAATCTTGAAAAAGATCTATATCCCCTTTATTAGAATAATACATTTATTCTATATTCTGTACCATATATATTTTTTCTGTTTCAAATACGTCTGGAAATTTTATCCTGCTTTGGATAATTGTTCTCTACTATTCAAGGCTCAAAATGGCACAGTAATTTGGAAAGTTCTCATGTGACTTTTCTTACTCATTTCTCATCTGACATTTGTCTCAGATTATCAGTAATGTGGAAAGATTCTGGGAAAATTTCCCTAAATGCATCAATGATGTTCATTCTCCCACATTTCGATAGAGGGGCCTGAATCTGGAAGATTGGGAGTTTGACTTTGAAGGAAAGCAGAAATATATTCATAATGGGATGACATGTCAGTTGAAACCTAAAGTTGATGAAGTGTAAGTGTGTTTGGACCAGACCATCAAACACCGAGACAGGGCAGTGTGAGTGATTTATGGAACAAATGAAAAGAACACCTTCCTGGGCTGCCTTGTTTACACTAAGCGTGCAATAGTAGAACGGAAGGAGCAGCTGTACTTAAAGAGTGACAGAACAAGTGTGCAGTTAATGTGAACAAGCCCCAAGGAAGCCAGTAGTGCCCAAGGGTTATACGTCCTCCTTCAAGACAATTTTATTAAGGCCTTCAGTGAAGTAGGGATAAACTGCATGGTTTATCCATGTGCAGTGTCAGAATTTAAATATTTCAAGAGAAATAATGGGGATGAAAATATTTAACATTTTAAGGTACTTTTAGATCCTAGGGACGAATGGTTAAGTGGAATAATCGTATCATCGGTCTTTTAGAATCATCAGTATTAATTTTGTACTTTTTCATTTGGGGTATCAATATTCATAGTCTTATTGTTAAAACTACTTCCAGTAATAATTCATATAATCAATAACAAGTAAAGGGTTGTAAAGACCATGACTCTGTTCTCAATGAGATTTTTAATAGTTTGGAGGATCCGACTGAAACATGAAACTGTAGAGCAAGAAAGTGCTTTTGGGGTGGCTGTAGGGCAGAAAACCAGCCAAGAAAAAGCTCTGGGTGGGCTGGAGTCCCTGGAGAGGGTTCAGGTACTTCGAACTTGAGCTGAGTCTTAGGAGTTTGTGTAATCAGAGGTAGGCCCTGAAGATTTGGTCACCTGAAGGCTTGGAAAATGAAAGTTCTGTGAACTTTTAGGATTTATGGTAAAATATCTGTGAATTTTGCATTCTGCCCCACAATATAGCTGTGTTCATGCTAGAATAAGAGAACGTTTGCATTATAATCAAATTATTTAATTTCGTTTTCTAAGTCTGATATACCTGCAAGTTATAGCCTTTTTTACCCATGATCTTCTTTTACTCCATCACACCCCCGAACATCCTCAGGAGTATGACTGACACTCCAGTTTGAGAAGCATGGCTGTACAGAATCACAATGCATTTAAACAGAAAAGCCTTTTCTTGGCCATTAGCACGTAATCAGCTGAGTAAATAACAGTTTCTTTAATCATTAAAAGACTCTCATACCATAGGGTATGTGTACACATTCTTTTGTAAGAGTTTGATGGGCTTTATAAGCAGCCCAGGTTTCCTTTTTATAAGTATAACTGGGGCCCAGATGGTTTCATGTGCTGATAAGAGTACATTTTCAATAATACGCTGTATGATTGGGTGCAAAATCAACATCCTCCAAGTTTTACTTTTAAAGTACAAGCCTTTGTTTTGTATTTCTGCCTGAAGCCTTTTTGACCTTTGTCAAAAATATTTTTCAGTTATTCAGAGCACATTGGTGCACTCTAAAAAAAGACCACCCAGGCACATCCCTTTCAGTTGGCAAATTCCACTTAGAATGTGAAGGACAGAAGCATTCTATAACTGATGAGAACTATAGAGTCATTTGAATGTTTGAAAAAGGTCAAGACTCTTTCGTCAGCTCACAGAGGCTGGTCTCTCTGGCTTTGTGTTGCCTTGTTCAACAGCGTGACACAGTGGTCATCTGCACGCATCTCCAGTTTGGAAACTTGGCCCCGTGCTATTCGGGGGCAACAGGAGTTTTTGGTGGTGCCAGAATTGCTCCCCACATTGTCCCTATTTGTTTCAAATATCAAATCACAAGCTGGCCAAGTAGCAATGAGCACACAGTGGAAAGGATAAAGAACATAAAAGAGATTTTGAAGGCACTATTTGTGTTTTATGTGATTTTAATTTCTTTGATGAGGATGACGACTATTCTCAAGTGCCTGAATTCTTAAATCCTCCGAAGTTCTAAAGTAGCTCTAAAACCTTTTTGCCAGTAATCCTCAAGTTAACAATTTGCATCACGTCCAGTGGGCCTCCTGGCCACAATGTTGCTGCCCCTGCCCCCAGCAAATATTTCCCTTTCACCGTTGCTTATTTCTATCTTGGATCCTTCTTCTCAGAGCACCCTCCAATTTCTCACTTCTGACTCAACCAGAGCAGCTTGTTTTGTGGCGGGAACATTCATTCAGTTATTCATCTGGTAAATATTTATTAAGTATCTACTGTGTGCCTATACTGTCTTTGGGATTGGGGATATAACTGTGAATAAGACAAAAACTACCAAATATGAAACTGAGAGCAGATTAAAGACATAGACTAAATGTTATGACACCCTAGCTCGGTTCTCCAGATAGATATATTTTCTTTTTATCTATCAATTTATTAATCATATATATATAATTTCTTTTGTGTTCTCATTTTGTCTTTCCCTAATGGACTATAGTTCAAATAGAAAGGGGCATGGGTTGGGGCTGGGGGAAAGTGGAGAGCCGAAGAGCAGTCTGGTTTATCCTACGTCTCTCTCCTTATGTTACCATGACCTTGATTCAAAGACTGTAATAAAGGAGACAAATTGTAAAGAGAAGACAATAGAGAAGTGATGCAGGCAGACTTATCACAGGGAGTAGAAAAAGACAAAGATGGTGAGTAGGAAGCCCATCTGGACCTGCAAGTCTCCTCAAGCCATTGGCCTGGCACTCATTCCACATGATACTTTCGATCCATGTTAACCCCTTACTTCTCTACATTTTCATTGTGACATGAGAGGAGATGATCATTAAATTTGCTTTTTAGAACAAGTACGAGTTACTAGTTTAAAAACGTACGTGTAGGTGTTCTAAGCCACAGGCTTAAGTGATATTGAGTAGAAATTAGATGACACATGGTGAACTGAATTTGATATGGCTAGAGAGAAGTGTACGTATGGGGAATTGATGAGCCTAGAAAATTAGGTAGGAGTCAGATAAGGAAGCTTTTGTATTTACCACTTAGTACTTTGTTCTGAACACCATATGGATCCTTTAAATAAATGCCAATCATGTGAACGACATAGTCAGATTTCTGATTTAGATAGATCATTCTGGTTTCATTGTGGGGTTGAATGGAAGGGTGGGAAGACTCAGGTCAGGAGATCAGTTAGGAAGCTGTTGAAGCAGCCCAAATAAGAAGAGGTGAGTTTCTAAATTAAGGCAGCAGCAGCAGGGGGAATAGTCAATAGGGGAGATATGTAAGAGATATTAAGGATCTATAGACTTACTGACCAATTGGATATGAAGGACAAGGGGAGGTCCTGGGATTTTGTCATGGGTTCCAACTTTGGTAACTAGGAGGATTTTAATAGCAAAAAATCAAAGGAACAAGTTTGACAGGATGATATGATCAGTTCATTTGGGGAGAGCGGAAATTTTTGGTGCATGTAGGACATCCGATTGGAGATATCTAGTGGGAAAGTGGAGATATGTTGGTCTGGATCTCAGCAGAGAAGTCTAGGATGGACGTGTAGATTTGGTTAGAAATTGATGATTAAAGAGTTGGGATTAAGTCACTCAGAGTGAGTGCAAGGACTGAGAAAAGAAGAGAATCAAGACTAGAGCCCCGAGAAACATTACATTTCAGGTATGTTAAGAATATAAGATGAAAGGTCTGAGGACCTAATGTGAAACATGGTGATCATAGTTGATAACATTGTATCGTATAATTGAAATTTGCCAAGAGAGTAGAACTTAAATCATCTCACCAAAAAGAAGAAAAGCAAATATCTGAGGTGATGGAAGTTGAATTAACTCAATGTGGGGACCTTTTCACAACATATACATATATTACATCAGAGCACTGTACATTTTAAATATCTTACAATTTTGTTTGTCAATTATACCTCAGTAAAGCTGAAAAAAAATAAAAATAGTGAGAGAAAATTTTTTCAAAAAAGAAAAATGAAGTTTATAGGCTGATCTGAGGAACTAATCACAATGTTTGATATTATTTATAATTTGAGATTTCCTACAAGTTCTGGGCAGAAAGGATTAAAAATGAACCTTACAGCACTATGTGGCAGTAAATTAAGACCTGGTTTTAAAGTAATTTTAGATAGTCTATGTGTCAGTTGAGGACAGTCAGGAAAACAGCCCATGTCTGATGGTTCTGTAGAGGGAATCTAACACAGGGAATTAATTAAAATGGAAATTAACAATAGCAGGAAGCAGCCACTACTAGAAGAGCTGGAGGAACCAAGGGAGGAGGTGGTGTTACCAGAACTCAGGAGCCAAGGCTGCCCAGTGGGACTGGACCCAAGGTGGCAGCTGCCTTCAGAGGGAGGCGCTGTCTTGTGGGAACTTGTGCCCCCAAGGGAATGTGGCCGTTGGTAGAGATGCTTCCTGAAACAGAAAGAGAAGGCTTCTCTCTCTTCCCCCTTGCTTTATTCTGCCAGTTCCTCTCATTGGAAGAATCTGATTTCAAGCTGGTTAGCAATGGAGCTGGAGGGACATTACCTGCAAGATGTAACCCCCTGTGATATAAGGAGTACAGGGTGAGAGTTAGTCTGGTCTGCGAGCAAACAGACAATTGACAGGCATAGCTCTAAAAAGATTTTTAAGAAATCATTATTATAAAAGTAGAGAATCAGTAAGACGTGATTTACTATTATTATTATTAATCAGGTGCTTTTACTCTTACTTATCTGACTAAAACTCTATTGCAAGTAGGTTACAAATCACTTCTTAAATTCTCTCACAACATAAGAACATTTATACTGTGATGTTTCCATAAGTCTGTGCCTTTTTTCCTAGGTTAGTAGGATCTAAGAACCAAAATATGCAAAAACTGATATTTGGTTGCCCAAATGGGATTAGAGCTAGAACCACTGAGTACACTAAATTTATACATTAGATCGGTGTTCTCGCTGAGTCTTCTCCCCAGATTCAACTGCCTCGGTGGGGATGTGCACTTCATAAAAATGAACTAATAAAAAATCCCTCTGACAATTAGGCTTCCCTTGCTGGGCTTAAAATAAGGGAGTCTGTAGCTCTGCATTAAAAGGTGTGCTCTTGATATAGTCTTTTTTGAGGTTCTCAATCAAAGGGCTCTGCTTTTTAGTGAGACCTTTAAACAGCATCAGCCTTTCCCTCAAAAGAGAAAGGCTAAAAAGAGTGCGAGACTCAATTGAACTTAACAGAAAATCCATTGGTGACCAATGAAGCAGAAAGGATGTGCTCAAATTGCTGGGTTGAACGCTCTGTTGTATAGATCAGACAAGCCCATTTAGTGTCTACTGGCTCACACCAGAGTCAGATACTTGTTCACCAGCTTTAGCTCTCGGATATTTTAATGGCGGTGTTTACCAGTTTTACTGGGAAACCAATGAACGAAAAATCTGTAGGTGGATTAACTGGGTCAAACTACTTTCTTCCTTGGATTTTAATTCCCTGGGTAGTGAATTGGGTGCCAAAGCTTTGCTATAGTATTGTCATGTTGAGTAGTATTTAATTTGTTTGGTTCAATCTAATACTAGGTCTAAGAGGGTCTTAAAATATCCATTCTATAAATACGCTACCTTTCAAAGCAGTTTATTAAATGATGAGCGTGAAATAACTTACACGATGATTTGAAAACAAACACACAGAAACCCCTTCTATGCTGTCTTAGGCTGGGTTCCCTGGAAGAAGACTGAGAGAGAGACTGTGTGAGGCAGTTTATTGAAGAGGCTCTCGGGAACATCCACAAGGGATGGGACGAGCAGCCTGAGACAGAGACTGTGGTGATCTGCAAGGTAGGCTGGTTCTCGGTATCCCTCATATAGGCAAGTGGGCTGAGCCACTGTACCACCCTGCCCCACCGCTGCATGTCCAGACATTGCTAGGCAGGGTTTTTACCTTGGGGAAGGCAGCTCTTTTAGCTGAGGGAAATTTCCATCTTCCAGAAGTGACTCAATCGTGAGTTCTCTGCAGCTAACTTTCCCCACAGCTGGGGAAATGACTGCCTGGATCCTGAAAGCGGACCTTTGTGGCACACCACAGCATCTCTACATCTCAGCTTGTCCCAAATGTCCACTTGTCATAGCCACCACTGTAACTGCAGCATGAGTTACCAGCATTTTTTGGCTGTACTGTCGCAGTTGCCACATAGTGTTATCCTTTTGTGTAATTATTTCTTTGTTCTTTTTTCCTCATTTTATCCAATGATCTTTGGAAAATGCGAACATGATTCTGTCACTTCTCTAAAGAACCCTTCAGTGGCTCTCACTGCACTCAGAACAAACACCCAACTCCCTAACAAGGCTGGAAGTTTCCTGCCCTGGCTACTTCTGTGGCTTCTTATCTTATCATTTACATTTTTTGCTTTTTATACTATAACCACCATGTCCTTCTTACCTCAGGGCCTTTGCACACATTGTACCCTCTGCCTAGAATGCTCCAGCTCTCTCTGCCGCTCCCGTCATTCTCATGCCCCGTAAGCTCCTACTTCAATATTAGCCCAAAGGGCTCTGCCATGAATCCTTTTCTGATTCTCCAGAGGGGGTCACATTCTTGTCACATATCCTCAGTACTTCACCGCAGTGCATCCTGTACTTTTTCTCAGTAACTGTGTGTTTGTGTGTGTGTGACATACAGACAGAAAGGCAGACTGATTTCTTGTCTAATGTCAATTTTTTTTTTTTTTTAAAGATTTTATTTTTTCCTTTTTCTCCCCAAAGCCCCCCGGTACATAGTTGTGTATTCTTCGTTGTGGGTTCTTCTAGTTGTGGCATGTGGGACGCTGCCTCAGCGTGGTCTGACGAGCAGTGCCATGTCCGCGCCCAGGATTCGAACCAACGAAACACTGGGCCGCCTGCAGCGGAGCGCGCGAACTTAACCGCTCGGCCACGGGGCCAGCCCCGTCTAATGTCTATTTCTGCCGTCAGACTGTATGCTCCGGGAGAGCAGGGAAGCTGACCACTTTTTCAGTTCTGTACCCTGCCCCGGACATCCTGCCTGGTACATAGCACATGACCAATCGGTATTTGTGGAATAAATAAGAATGAGTAATCCACCTGAAAACAAAATTTGGAGATGACTCTGGTCAACTTAAAAAGTACAGTGTGAAGTACCACCACCATTTCAAGCATTAAACATCAACTTTTATTTCCTAATTATAGGTTCAAAGTATGATGTATGTATTTCACTTTTCTACATTTCACTATATTCCTGGTCTCTCTCATTCTCTTTAGAATATATACATGTTCATATATACACACACAGACACACACACATACATGTGTATGCATATGTATACGTGTATTCTGTATACATAATATGGGATGAGTTTTACGTGAAGAATGGAACATATGCTTATCTGGTCTGGTCTTGTTTTATAGATATCTTGGCCTTTTAGCATTTTAACACATCATAGCATTTATACTCACTAAGGATTTCAAATACTTTATATAAAGTGTAGAAAATAATTGAAATATTCAAGAAATTACCAATAAAGTAAAATATTTATAATAGCTATGAAACAAAATGTATTATGAATGTGAATGCTTATATAAAGTCAGGCCTTGATATTAAAGAATACTGGGAATGAGTCAGTACTGGGCTTTACAGGATTTATATTCAATCAGGTAAGTTTCCATTACTTATATCTGTGTTTCAGAAACCAGGGGAAAGAAACATTTTGACGTCCCTTAGATAAATAATTTAAAATATTTTACTCTTTTAATTCTACATTTAAAAATAACATGGAGTGCATCTCAGTTTAGGTGAAACAACTCATATTATGCAAAAAATTTTTGTTGTGTCACTCTCTGAATACATGATTCTAGAAAGTTCTTGCATCATTTCTTAATACCAAATAATTCTACATTCAGTTTATATTATGTGACCCACTTACAGTTTGTCTGATAAAAATCATATTGACTAAAGTTTCAGTGCCTTAAAGTTTAACCCATTTGCAAAAATTTCCTTTCTTGCTCTAGTGACGGTGTCATTTTTAAGACTATTTTGTGGAGGTGTCGTCTTTAAGAACTCAAGTAATACAGATCTACCAAACCAAAAAGAGACAATGTGAGAACCCCATCTTTTGAATCAGATTCAGAGATATAAAGCCAATAAACTAGATAGTGGTGTTAATACATCTGAGAATTATGAACTGGAAATAGTGTCTGATTAAAGAATTTACAGGAAGTAAAGTGAATGCTGTTCCTATGCTTAGGTGTTGAAAGCCGTGTAGACAAAGGAAACTCTTGTTAATATTCTCTCTGGAGACGTTACTCTTTTAGGTTTTTCCAAAAACACTAAGTGGGTGATTATTGCTTGGGCTCTAGTTATGTGATGATCCCTTCGCCATCTGAATCATTAACTGCAGCAGAGAATTCTGAAATCTCAGACTCTTAGAGTTTCCTTCTAGTAAGTATCCAAGTGTGGCTTAACTTAAACTTATATTGCATGCATGTTGGTGGGTAACTCCACAAAAAATTTATTTTGGCTAATATAGTTCCATTTACAAAACTTATTTGCTTGGAAAATGCCCAGAGATTTGCAATTGACTGTGAAATATCTGGGCTCCATCCTCATTCCCTGTTCAACCTGGTTTCTCGTTAATAAAAGAGGATTGTATTCACCGCTCTGTAGTGACAGCTATGCCTACAGATTGTTCTCTTTTCTCCTCTCTCATACCCCTCCTCAGATATTTTAATTTTATTCTTATTTCTTATGTTTCATAAAGGGAGGGGGGATTTTTTTTTTGAAAACTATATTTAGGTAATAAAGCAAGATGGTTTATACAATACGTGCTTATAGAATCAAAAATTATTACCCTATGAGAATTTCTGAAGTGTTTGAATACTGTATTCAGTTGCACCTGAGTGATGTGTTTGAGTCTTCATGCAAAAATTCCTTATTTGATTTTCTTGCTTCTCAATGGATGCTATAAATGAGAGTTCTTCAATGTCTAGGATCATGAGTTATTGATCTTGTCACCCTGATTTCAGAACGTCTCTTGGTACAGCTTTGAGTGATTGTCTGAATGTTATGCTGAACTTTGACATAAAAAGTCGTACCCCCGTATTTTATTTCCAAGTCTAAATTTGGGAAATAGTAGTCAATTGCATGTTAGTGCCAAGAAGAATGTGATTTTGTAGATACATCAAAGGTAATATTCCTAGCATGGAACCAGCAGCTATTAAAAATATACTTGATAAAATATTCCAATTCTTAAGCCTTGAAATTATATTGAAAATTTGACTAATGAAAACAGACAGTTGTAAGTAGAGTCTACAGAGAGTGTGCCTAGACTGAACCCTTTTTATATGTGGAGTTAAGGACAGTGATAAAATAATAAGGTTTATATTTAAGATCACAATTTAAGTTTTCTATACATTTCCTGGTGTCACTTGCCTGTCCCTCAAAATACCAGCGCTCTCTTCCCAGTCAGAACTTCCTGGCCCTGGATAAATCTTTTAAGATACGTTAAATTTAGTTTGGCTGCATTTTATTAGACTTTTCCCTGTATTCATGAATGAGCTTAGTTGACATGCTGTCCATTTCACCAAAACATTTCTGTTTTAATCTGTTTTACATATTGAGCTTCCATAAAAATTTTATTCTAATTTTCTAAGAAAGTGTTCTAGTTATAAATTTATTTAAATTTTCAAATCACCAATTTATTAGATACTTTTTTTTACTGACAACTTTGTCCAGCTTGGCATCATTATTAAACTAGCATAATAATATGAATACAGTAGCTTCCTATATTTCTTTGTGTTTTATAACTTCGTTCTTAGAAAATTTGGAAGAATTCTTTGGTGGAAAAAAATATGACTCCAATAACTCTTTCGATATCTTTAATAGTTTTTCATGTTTTTGAGTTTTGTTTATGTTGGTTGAATTTTGATAAATTTTTATTTCCAAACAACTGCAAACAAATTGAGACCTCCATTTCTTGTTAAATCAAGGAGAGACAACTTATCTGATTACTCACTTCCCAGGATGAGCACATTCTTGTTCCCTTCTTTTTATCCACTCCTGTTAACTCTCTTCCACCTCCCAACCTCTGTTAGCTCTGTCAATACTTTTATATTATCACAATTGACACCATTTAGTTTCTGTACAGTTACCATACTTAAATCTTCTGAGATTTGTTTATAGGTTGAGTGTAAAAGATCAAACCAATACACAGTTGAGAATATTTGAGGTTTCCTGCTCTCTGGGTTCCAGTATCAATGGAGAATATTTGTAGTGTATATTTCAAATGGTCACTACATTCTTATCTCTACCACTTGCCTCTGTGACATCTCACTTTTACAAACTTTCAGTCAGATTATCTATTCTAACCATTTCCCTTTTACCGTGAAGAGTTTCTGCCCGCCTATTCAAGTCCAGACTGTCTTCCTAGTACTGCTTACCACTTAGCTTTCTCCTGGGTCAGATCTCTTATTTCCTGAACTTCCTATCATCTTCTTTCTTAGTTTCTCTCAGTTATTCCCAAACTTTTATTGGGAGACCACCTTAAATAATGTGCTAAGTTACATGCCATTTAAGGCTTCATGGATCGCATATATGTGAAAGTATTACTATTCTCTCTCATATTTGATTAATAGCGTAACTGGGCTTAAAATTCAAAATGCAAAATCATTTTCTTTCAGAGTTCTGAAGCCATGTTCTTTTGTCTTCTGCAAAACAGTGTTGCTAAAAATCAAATGCCAGGCTATTCTGTTCCTTTTAGAACGTGGTTTTTCCCACTCTTTTAAGTGTTTAAGATCTTTTTCTTTATCTTCGGTGTTCTGAAATTTGACTTTGATGTTGTAGGTATGGATCTTTTCTCATTCGTAAGATTTATTTTCTTGTTGTATTCTGGAAAATTCTCTCCTACATTTTCGTCAGTAATATTTTGCCTTTTTAGGCTTTTTTTCTTGTTGTTTGTTGTTGTTGTTGTTTGTGAGGAAAATTCGCCCTGAGCTAACATCGTTGCCAATCCTTCTCTTTATTTTGCTTAAGGAAGATTAGCCCTGAGCTAACATCCGTGCCAATCCTCCTCCATTTGCATGTGGGATGCCTTTACAGCATGGCTGATGAGTGGAGTAGATCCAAACCCATGAACCCAGGCTGCTGAAGCAGAGAGCGTGGAACTTCAACCACTTGGCCACGGGGCTGGCCCCCAAGCTTTTAGGTTTTCTGGAGATGATATTGGCCAGCTCTCAGACTTTCTGTTTTGATTATCTATTCTACTCTTATCTTTTCTCTCAAATATTTTGGTCCTTTCTGTTTATTCTATATTCTGGGAACATTCATGTGGTTTACTTCAGACACTTCTATTAATTTTGTGTTTTTCAGCAATTGTATTTTAATTTTCTAGAATTCTTTTGGTTTTTCCAGTTATTCATTTTTCATCAACTTGCGTTATGGGTACCATGTATTCTTGAATCTAATGAGTGGATTCTAAATCAAGTATTTTAAAGATCTCGTTCTTCTTGTTGATAATCTTCAGAGGGTTTTTGTTGTTTGTTTCTTTATCTGTTGTGCTCTAGTCTTTTCTCAGAAATTAGGTGATCTGTTGCTGCCCATTATATATAAAAATGAGGCAATAGAAAAGCCATTTCAAAGGTAAGTTACAAATGTGGGGCTCCATTTAGTGCTAAAAAGAGCAGGTAACTGCATTACCTTAGAAGACAGCTAATGTGAGGGGGGAAGACTTTGCCCTGGGATGCTGACTTCCATGCCAGTTGGCCTAGTTCTTTCTTTTGACAGTTTGAACAATTTCTTTAGTAAAGAACTTGATTTGTTTTTGTTTTTGTTTTTGCATGGGGATCGTATGTGACTTGGCGGGGGCGGGGGTCAACTGTTCCATACTGGCGATTCTGTGAGCACTCCTGTTTTCTGTTCTGCTTCTGTTTCTCCATCGTACCTAATATCTCCTGCACCGGGGCTCTGATGGCAAAGTTGGCTCCCTTTTCTGCTGCAGCCTTGTATATTTATATTCTAGCTTATGGCTGTTTTCTCCTTCATTGCTCCTCCGTCTGCTTTCCATCTTCTGGAAACCTGATGAAATCTCTTGACAACTGATAGTCTTCCTCTCTTATTCTACAGTGTTTGGGTTTGTAACTTTCAAAAAGTTCTTTTACTCATTTCATTGGAAGTTTGAGAGAGGAAATAAATCAAACCAAATGATTGTGTGTAGGACTCTCGCATGCTATCCAGACACATTCATTTATTTTCTCATTCATTCATTCAAAACATATGCTTGTCGTGTCTGCCACGTGCAAAACTGTTTCCAAAGATAGAGCCTTGAACTGAACTTACAAAAATCCATGGCTTTATGGATCTTTTGTTTGAGTGGCCCCTTGTAGACAGAGAATTAGGAAGCTTGCTCTTAGTGAAGCCGAGGCAAAATATCACAGTCACATTATTATTGAGAGAAATAAAGGAGGCCCAGGCAGGATGGAACTCAGGAAAATGAAGGTCCTGAGCGTGCTCCAAATATGCAGCCTGAACAGACTCATCTTCTCCCTCCATCACCGTCTTGGAAAGCAGCATTCATCCTGCCCTGAGGGCCCAGATCGTACCCCTACATAAGCGTCTAACACTTCTTCCTTTCATCTTGAGCATTTCTTTTCATATATCTCTTATGGAGGCAGTGTTGAATTTGTTTCTCAAGCCAACCTGACTTTTTCCCCCCAAGGGGGAATTTAACTTTTCACTGATTGCCATAATTGATCTGTTAATCTTACTGTCACAACTTCTTTTGGATCTACATTTTCTATTTTTAATACCCTTTTTTGCTTTCGTTTTTGTCTTTTGTGACACAGGGTATGTTTATTTTATGTTTTCTTCAGCGACTTGGGAGGTATATATCTTATATATAATTCTGTTAGTGGTTACCATTAGTTTTTTAAATATATATTTGAAAGAGCATTTTCTCTTGTGTTAAAAGTTAAAAACACACCACCAATGTTCGAATTCTACTTTTGTAAAATGAGTTATTTACCATGCTTTTCTACTCCCCTGACCTACTTCTAAACCTTTGTCAATATAGAACCAGATGCCATAACCATTTTTAATTTCCTAATTTGACTCATGCTAAACAACTAGATTGGAGCAGTGAGTGGGGAGAAATTCCTATTTTATTATAGTAAACTAATGTGATTCTCTTTGCAATATGATTCTTGGTAGCATGTTAGTATATAATATATAAGATCATGGCAATATCTAGATTTATCACTTTCTTTTAAAGATGAGAGAAACCTTAAGTATTAAACATATTTTGTTAGTCTTAACTCTTTGGAAATAAAATTTAATATCAGAAGAAACATTTTTGTATGCTTTTAAGCATGCTTCTGTAGCACTGCAGAATCAAGTATTATTAGGGTTTGTAAAAACATTCTCAAAAGAAAATCAACTTGCAATGTTGGCTTTACTTTTTGAACTAAGTGAAGGGGGCTTTAAAGACCAATCGTCGTAGTAAAGCAACAGATAAAACATAGTAAAATAGTTTTTTAGGCAAAATGTAGTGAGAATAATGGAGGTAGTTTGCAGCTCTCACACCTCTGAAGTTTGTTCTACTTGTCGCTAGTGTTCCTTTAAAATTAATTTTAATTAAGCTTTTGCTATATCTTGACAAGGGTGAAAGAGTTAAAGAATTCTGTTTGCTACCCACTTTTTGTGTTTATATGAGAAGCAGCTCCTCTACCGGGAGATGTGTGGAGGTAGAGAAATATCAAACTAAGCTTTTGCTCTCTGTGGATAATAAAAATTACCCACTTTCTCACAGATGTCAAATCTGGCAGATTTCCATAGAAAATTTGGATTGAATGTCAACTACCCAAATTATTTTAGTGTCTGCTGAAGTGTGTGCTTGGCAGGGATTTCAGCAGGAAAATAGGAAGTGGGTTTGAAAACATTAATAATATCTGAATAGAACTCCTTAAGCTGATTGTTCCATAGATGAACCAAAGTATATATTGTCCCTGCAAACCAGAGCCTCCAAGAAGTCCAGGTGGACACATTGTTAATGTTTCAAATATAGAAGTTGAGAGGAGGGCTTATTTATGAAGCGGGATTTGCTATCATGGAGAGATCTGTTCCTTCTCCTTGAATAGTTTAGATGGGCTAATTAACAACTAATCATAGTCAAAATGGCACATATACCATGTAGGCAGTGAAGATAACTTAGGTTTTATTAGTTACAAGTCATTTGTAGATAGATTGTTCAAAAGTATAGTGAGATTTTGTTAAAGATTTGCGTTCCAGTATTGTCACTGACATTCGGCAGTCTCCATTTCTCTAGCCTGTAGTTTCCTCGTCTGTAAATCAAAGGGGATGTTCTGCATCGTCTGAATGGATAACTTTCTGCGTATCTTTGATCTGTGCTGATAAGGAAAAATCGAGATCATTCAATGCTAGATAAATCTAGTTTGTTTCCCATGAGAAGCAGCAAAGCTCCTTTGTTTGAGGAAGAAATTAAGAACTGCGGTATATCAAGTAACATAAAGTGAGTTCTGAGAAGTTAGGCAATAGCAAGGGATTAGCTTAACCATCACAGAAATTTTAAATTTCTGTAAATGTGTCTATTGTTATTCCTCAGACATAGCCTATTTTTATTTCCTCTTGCAAATGCTATGTCCTTGTGAAATTTATTCATCCATGCCACAAATATTTATTGAGCATCTACTATGTCCCACAAATTGTGTTAAATGCTAGGTAGTGAACAAAAAGGACAAACAATCCTGCCTTCTTGATGTTTACATTCTAATGGGGGAAGACAGGTGATGACAAAACCAATGCAAACGATTTATACTATGTCAGACAGTGATAGAGGGAGGAAAGGGAGACTGGATGTGCATTGTGTGTGCGTGTGTTTGTGTGTACATATGCCCACACACATTTTAAATAGGGTGGCTAGGGAAGACTTCAATGAGAGAGTGAAATTTGAGGTAATATATGAAATAGGTGAGGGAGGAATCATGCCAATATCTGAGAAAGGAACCTTCCAGGTAGAAGACACAGCAAATACAAAACCCAGAGGTGGGAACATGCTGAACACTGTAGGGAATAGTGCAGCATGCTTCATGCCCTCATTCAAAAATATTTATTATTCACCAACAATATGCTAAGCATTCTTTCTTTTTTCATGAAGTTTACCATCTGGTCAAGATAGATAAGCATGTAAACGAGAAATTGAGAAGATATGTAGGAGTATGAGAGTTTGTTAATGGCACAGAGAGCCCCCAAGGAGGAAGTGGTCAGTTTTATATGGGAAGTCAGGAAAGTATTCATGCCAGGTCTGTTCCTACTACAAGTTGCATCATAGATTTCTCTTAATAATTTTTATCTTTGCAGGTGCTCAGGTTAACGAGAACTATTGTATGGCTTTAAATATATAAGGAATGGCATGGATAGGATGAAGAATTTTTCTTCAGTCTTTTTGGGAGAAAGGAAAAGGAAAAGAAAGCAGCTGTGTACTAGGTACCCACCCACTCAGTGCCAGGTGCTGTACTAGGCACTTTATACATGTGTTCTTGTTTTTTTCTTACCAGAGTGCCACATTGGTCTCCTGGTCCTTGTTTTTAGAAATGATGAAACGTGGGCTGTGAGAGGTAAAGAGGTTGTCCTCAATTACTGAGTGAATAAATGGTGGAACCAAGATTCAAATTCAGGTCTTCTTCCTAACTCCCAATGTGTACACCCCTATCTTTACTTGTCCATGGTTACATCATCAATTGGGGACTTTGAGATTTTATCAGATAAAGGTAAAGGTGGAGATAACATGTAGGATTATAGACTTTTGGGACTAGAGTTGCCTAAAATAAAGTTTCAGCCTAAACTTGGGAAGCTTGACTTAAAATTTTTCTAACAAGTCTAAATAAATAACAAACAGCACATGCCAAGTACTGAGCACCTTCCATAACACACACATATACACACACACCCTACATCCCTACTTCCGGGGAAGAGACTATGACTTCCCTTACATAAAGTGCTCTCTATTTCATCTTCACAACAAGGCTGTGAGGAAGATTTTATTGCCTTTGGTTGGAAGATGGTTTATCCATCTTATTCTGGAACCCTCATTCTTAGTAATCATGGGATTTGTTACAGTATCTAACAACCCACATGGTTGAGAATGTCCTTTTTTATATCATATCTTAAATATAACTCCTCCACCATCATGAAAATGCATGCTTTCCTTCTTCCTCTACAAACATGGGATAAAGTTATTCTTTAATGTTCTTTATATATTCCTATATCTTATAGATGGCTAGACTTTTCATTGAGGGGATTCTTCACTGAGATTTTCTTGGCATGTCCTCTGTTTTTCTAAATCAAGGCTCATTGTGTATCCTGCCATCTTGGTCTCCGTGTTGCTTCTTTTAGTGGCTCTTCCCTCTCTGATTTCTTTATGTGACTATCTGAGATGTCTATAAAATATCATATTTGAGATAGGATAAATATTGATTTGTTTAAAAATGTAGTAAACATTTAAATGTAAATAAATTATGAAAGATTGCACTCATATTTTATATCTATGAATAGAAAACTTTAAAAATTTTCATACTATAAACCTAACTGAAAGCCTACATTTTTATCCTCACAGTCAACAGTTTTAGTGTGTATAACATTCTATTATGTTCAATTCATACTCTTTATTTTAAGGGTTTATTTTTCGACTTCCTCTTTACAAATAATTTAAAAAAACTGATATGTGATAAGATTAATTAGCTTTTCCAAGAATACACAATTATATGACTGCTAGAACTGGGATTCTCTTGCCTTTTATTCAGGAAAACAATGTATCCAAATTCAAGCATTTGTCCCACTCTTGGTACCTCAAATGTTTATTAATTTGTCGTTTGTATTTTAAGGAGAAAGGAAGAAATATTTGCATTGTGACATGTGAGAAATATGAAGTTTAAAAAGATTAAATAACTTTGCTGGGTATAAAAAGTACTAGCTAAAGTAATAACTAACGTTTATTGAATGATTTCCAGGAGCTGGGCATTGTCTTAAGTCTTCTGTGTGTATTAATTCACTGAAAGTTCACGATCGTCCTGTAAGATAAGTATTGTTGTTCTTTCCATTTTACGTACAAAGAAACTGAGGCACCGAGAAGTTCGATAACTTGCCTAAGGACACATAACTAGTAGGAAAGATTATCTAGGTAATTTGGCTCACCATCTTGGCTTTTAACTACTGTGCCTTGTATTTGTCACAAATAAGAGAGGATATAGTGTTTCAAAATAATGATTTAAAAACAGGTAGAATTTCAGGACAGCTAATATATGTAATACAGTATTGCAGAAACTTTGCTAAAAAATGAATAAATGTCACAACTACCTACAGAATTAACCATGCTAAATGGTCCTTCCTTGCACTTAGTTATGAATAGGAAAACTAACATACGTAGTTGTTAAAGAAGAATTTCAAGATCAAATAAGAGATAGAGATAGTTTGACAGAAGCGTAATAAGAGACGGAAGATAGCTTATCTTGGAATAAATTTAATGTATTTATCCATCTCTTCTACCAAAGGCAATTTACGGTAATGTTTGAACCTTGCTTTTTACCCGGAGAAGCAGAACAACTAGGAATATAAATGGGATTTTTCCAAACAAAAAATTTAATGAATTAATATCATGAATAATGCTTAATTACCAATTACTACATTTCAAAACCAACTTCAAGCAAAATGACATTTGAAGTAAAATTTGAAGAAATATAAGACCCAAGTCCAAAATTATTTCTCCCCTTCTACTTCTTAAAGCATACAATCTGAGCAACTGACGGCAAAGAGCTATCCAGTCCACTTCTGTTTTAACTAATTGTTCTCCCAGACTTAAGGTCATCATCTTTTCTTTAAAGGTGAAAATCCTTAATACACTTAATTCATGGCAGCCATTATTTATACATAATTTAGTACACTTGTTTAATAACTGGAGGCCTTCTTCTCTGTTAATTGAACATTTTCCCTTAGTCATTTTGCGATCTTCATCAAAAACTTAAGCTGTTCTCCAGGAACTTGGCTAACGGAAGTGAAGTTACCTCTCCTTTCTAAACTTTTGACTTTTCCTCCTAGCTGAGGATAAATAAACTTTATTTCCCCCCCTTCCCGAACAAAATTAAAAACAACATGGCAGGCCCAGTCCCCTTACTACTACTTCCCTGTAGTATCAGGAGCCAGCTGTATTTGGGCACATGACCTTTTGCCCACTCTTCAATATTTCAAGAGACCATTTACATTTTTCCAATATTTGAAACCATAATAAAGCACCCCAAACTTGGTAGCAATTAGGAGGGGAATTTTTCATTTTCTTGTGAACATTTAAAAGCTAGCAGTGATTTTTCATTATTTGGAAACTTCTGTTTTATATATTAACATTTGAAACATTATAATATAAAGTACTTAATATGTTATGTAAAATCTACTGCATTATATTATTTATGTTTGACCTTAAAGAAGGGGTATGTTTAAGTTACTGATAAACTTTGAGAGTGTGTGCTAGAAAATTCATGTGATTTGTGTCTGGAGTTTTGAAACTTACTCCTATCCCTACTCCGTCACTAACTAATTTAATAATGTATGTCATCTCCATCCTACAATTATATATCCTCACCTGTTTTACTCTATGACCTCACTAAACTCTTTAGAAAATGAATGAAATAATTCATATTGCAAAAATTAATGCATTTATTACAATGGTACATAAACTTGGAGTGCTTATTAAACAGATTAGTGGACTGACCCCCGTTGTTTCCGAATTGTAGGTTTGTGTGAGGTCTGGGAATATGTGTAGCCTACAAGTTCCCGGATGATACTGATGCTACTGGCCCAGAGATCACGCTTTGAGAAGCACTGCCTTATAAAACTGAATGTGGCTTAAAAAAACAACTTAGTAACACGTGATTTGTCTGTGAATGGGGGAAAGGGCTTGATCCTGAGTTTGTTCGAATGTCTGGAGGTAGTAACGACTAGAAATTATGACAGAAACCGTCGTTCTACTGCCCCAATCCACACTCCCGCTCTGTCCTTTTGTGAATATGGGTTTGATTTCTTCCTGGACAAAAAGTTGACAGTGTGCTGCAGAATTTCATTAACAGGGGTTTCTTGTTTGCAGGTAGGTTTTTTTCCTTCTTCCACTTTTAACTTGTTATCAAAGGTATACAACACAAAGTAAATGTGAGACAATTCAGTATAATCTCTGTGAGAAACGTCAGCTCACTGAGACGCCAACATAACGGTTTTAGACTTTTTACAGGAAGGAAAATTTAGGTCAGTTTTAAAGAAGAATCTATGCTGGAATGGATAATCAAACACACACCCACAAATGAACGCATGCACATACACAGTTTTTCTTTCAAAAACGCCATTACTTCCATCACTTCTGTTCATAATACCTCTCCTTACAATAAACATTTTTCATAGGCAATAGTGGTTAACACAGACCTGTTATCTTGTTTAGTTCTTATGCTTTTTAAATGCCTGTCCCTTTCTAGGGGGAGGTGATCTTTTTAGCTTGTCATAAGTAACATCAAATAGCACCTTAAGTAAGTACTTAAATACACTTTGCTGATAATGACAATGCATGACGGCTAATGAGAAGCAAGTATGTGTAAATCTAATTTAAATTTACCATCAGTGTGGCATAGGTTACTACCTTGATGTTTTCGTCTTATGAATGGGATTCCTAAAAGGCCGTGATCAAGCATACAACTAATAAGCAGCCTTAGAAATGGAATGATGGCTTTGATCTCGCTGCTGTTTAGTTGACAGATGGGAATCAAACAGACATAAACTCTGTACTTCCAATTTATTGCTGGGAAGGGAAATTGTGTGCCCAAAATGCCATAAGACAGGTTGTTCTTCCAGCATTTATAGTCTGGTGGGAAGAAGAAAATAAAGGTCCTGTAGTCTTTCAAAAAAGACAGTTTTAAGCCATTTTCAACATAATATTTCAGACTTCCAGTTTGGATGAGAAATGTTGAGTATATCAGGGCCAACTTCTGAACCTTTTGAAGTTCATTCACATAGTACAACTTTTCATTCCCAATTTCTCTTTTAATTCAAGGTTGATTTAAATGAAAGATTCTTTACCCAACACTGTAGGTGCTTAGTAAGTATTCTGCTTACAGTAACTCTAAAAATGCTTCCTTTAAATGTTAAAAATGTTTATATAAGTGTATGTTTTGATTCTTCTCATATTCTAGCTAAATGGCCCAAATAATTGTTTGTGCAAATATGTTGAATTCACACTATAAAACTAAGATATCTCTAATATGGTATGAGTAACAAATGAGCATGTGATACTCATAGACCCAAAATTAAAAAATATATATATGTACAGGTGTATTAACCAGATTTACTGTATTATATTCTTTAGCTTTTATGTGGTAAGCCTTTAAACACTTAAATGTGAAAAAAATTGTAATGTTCCATTTTGGGGGGGATACCAATATTATGTTTTATGTGCTTCCTAAATGCAATTATTTAATGTTTAATCTTCAAATTTCATGCAAATATAATTAGTAAGAATTCTATCAGTATGATCACCCACTTGAGATTTTTCTGTTCAAACATAAATTGGAGTAGCACTATCTCAAGTACATAGAATTTTATTAATTAATGAAGAAATTTCCTAATTGACAAACATAGTTACTCGTCTATCTCATGTGAATTTCAGAACTGAATTTTTAAACACTTTTAATTCAGAGATTAACCAGTTAACTTGCAAAGAGTAAATGTGTCTGACAATTCTGGCTATAGCATTAACTCTGGTTAACATTCTCACACAAATAGGCCTGGTAATAAGCGGACAAGAAAAGGGAATGTGAATGATTTAGTTGAACACAGAAAAAAGGGCAAAGCTCACATCCTATAGATGGTACACTGAGTAGAAAATTTGGAATATGAAGAATGTTGTATCAGATTGGTCACAGAAAAAAGTTTCATGACTTCGTAATGAATTGATTTAGTTGTACAGTCAAAATATACCCCTATTTGTACAAGAGGAAATTAAATCTGCTGATATTGTCTAGGGAAAAATTAAAGCTAAGAGTGAGGACACTAGATAAGACTTTGCTCTAAAGAACAGAAATAGAAATTGGAGAAATCTGTTGAAAGAGAACAACCATTTAGTGTGAAATCATTGAAAGCATAAATCATGAGATGGGGTTAACAAGGGCTCAAGATTAAAGAGTTGAAAATAAGACCTATAAAGGACAAATGAATAAATAGAGAAAACTCATATTAAAGTTAGTTGTTTGGAACAATTAGGAGGAAACATTTTATAAAATAACTTTTAACTTGATTGTATGAAAACCGAAAGAGCCAAAAAGGGGGGGTGGGAATCCTTGTCTATTAATGATTTTTTCACCTTTGGGGCTTTTGTGCAACTAGTGTAATTTTTTCCAAATATTTCTGTATATTTATGTACTCATCCCAGAGTTTTATCACTGTGATATCCCTGAGAATGCAAAGTGAAGGGAGGCCTGTACCTGCCTACAAGAAGTTTTGCAGTCCGATAGAAATGTAAACAAATGACCATAGGAATGGTGTCAGCAACATGGCTGAATAAGACATTCCTCTTCATGCTCCCCCACCCCCAACAACAACAATTTGGCATCCATTCATGGACAAAAGTGGCTTCATGGGAGCTGTGGGATCCAGCATCATATGCCAAGGGATGTGGAAAGAGTCTCGCCTCCCCAAGTGTTTGGTAATTGGCATATAGACCTTGGACCCAGCTGTGGACCCTGTGGTGACCCATGAACTGGCTCTAGCCCCTCTTGGCCATCATTCAGGAGCCCCTGAAGAACACTGTCGTATTCAGCCTCCCATGGACAAGAGAAGCATTATGGAAGTCCAGATTTCCAGAGGAGGAAAATACAAGTTTGAACACGTTGGAGAGGAGCACTGAATCATGAGCTGCATGATTGAGAAGGTGGGACGTAGCTGGGAAAGCAGTAGATAGGACTCTTGGAGGGCATTAAAGGAATGCACCTCCTACTAACTGCTACGTGGACTCCATAAGAAGCCCACCCATGAACTCCTGGGGATGCCTTGCCTACAATTTCTCCAGCTGGCCCATGGGCACCCCCAGCACTCCATTTGCCTCAACCATGCTCTCTTCCACCCCTTGGATGGCTCCCTGTGTGTACTCCCAACCTCTTAGTGGCAGCAGTGAGAGCAATCTTTGGCAGACAGCTAATGAGCACACACAGAAAGTTGGCCTAAACTGTGGGCCAGGAAGAGACCACAAACTTGAGCTTTAGCACCACCCTTGTGAAAGCAGAAGGGAAGTTGTCAGCACCTGGCCTGGTATGTTGCAGGATTGGAAGAGGGCATAAAGTTTAAGAATTCTGAAGCAAGAGGGAGCAAGAAGCATGGAGCAGATGTATCCCATAGAGGGTCTGAGAAAGCCTCAGAATCCCTAGTAGGGCTGATAGAAGATATCTCTCTCCCAAAGGCAGTCAGTAAAAACTGGAGGAGGTGACTGCTACTTCATATGCAAACACAGCAATGCCAAACTTCAATGAACATCAAAAATGGAAGAAACATGATACCATTAAAGGATCACAATAATCTTCCAGTAACTGATCCGAAAGACATGGAGATCTGCAATTTATGAGATAAAGAATTCAAAATAACTGTTTTCAGGAAGCTCAATGAGCTACAAGAAAACACAGAAAGACAGTTCAGTGAAATCAAGAAAACAGCAAATGAACAAAATGAAGTTTAGCAAAGAGACAGAAATCATTAAAAAAGAACTGAACAAATTCTGGAGGTAAGAATATGATAAACGAAATGAAAACTACAATATCATCAACAGCAGAATGGATCAAGGAAAAGAAAGAATCTGTGAGTTAGAGCACAGGAACTTTGAAATTATCCAGTCAGAGGAGAACAAAGAAAAAAGAATGAAGAAGACTGAAGAAACCCTGCATACTCTACAGGGTGCCATCAAAGCAAACAACCAGAATTATTAGAGGTCCAGAAGGAGAAGGGGGCAAAAAGCTTATTTAAAGAATAATGGCTAAGAACTTCCCAAATCTGGGGAGAGATTTAGGTGTCTAAGTTCATGAAGCAACTAGGTCACCAAATAGACTCAATTTAGAGAGATCTTCTCCAAGACCTAATAAAACTGTCAAAAATCAAAGATGAAGAGATAATCTTAAAAGCAGCAAGAGAAAAGAAGTTTTTAACTTAAAAGAGAACTCTCATGAGGCTATCAGCAGATTTCTCAACAGAAACCTCACAGGCCAGGGCAGAGTGGGAAGATATATTCAAAGTTATTAAAGAAAAATACTGCCAACCAAGAATACTCTATCCAGCAAAATTTTCCTACAGAAATAAAGGAGACAAAGATCTTTGCAGAGAAACTAGAGCTGAGGGAGTTCATCACCACTACACCTGCCTTAAAAGAATTGCTGAAATGAAAGAACACTATTTAGTAACATGGAAACATAAGAAAATATACAGCACACTGGTAAGGGTAAGTAGATAGTCAAATTCAGATTAATACTGTTATATGATGATGTCTTAACAACTTAACTGTAGTATAAAGTTAAAGGACAAAAGTATTAAAAACAACTATACCTACAGTAAGATTAATAAATACACAATATAAAAAGAGGTAAATTGTGACATCAAAAACATAAAAGGAGGGGGAGTAAAAAGGTACAGTTTTTGTATGTGATCAAAGTTAAGTTTTTATCAACATAAACTAGACTGTTACATCTATAAGATGTTTTTGTAAGCTTCATGGTAACTACAAATCAAAAACATACAATAGATTGACAAAAGATACAGAGAAGGGAATCAAAGCATACTATTATGGGAAATCATTAGTTCATGTAGGAAGGCAGCAAGAGAGGGAGAAAGGAACAAAGGAACTACAAAACAGCCAGAAAACAATTTGATGGCATTAGTAAGTCCTTATCTATCAATATTTACTCTAAATGTAAATGAATTGAATTTTCCAGTCAAAAGATATAGAGTGGCTGGAAGCATAAAAAGTGACTGTATGCTGCCTACAAGAAAGACACACATAGGGTCAAAGTGAAGGGAAGGAAAAGCTATTTCATGAGAGTGGAAACCAAAAGAGAGCAGGAGAAGCTATACTTATGTCAGATGAAATAAGACTTTTAAAACCTTTAATAAGAGACAAGTTTGTTTTATAATGATAAGGATCAGTTCATCAAGAGAAGGTAACAATGTGAACATGTATGCACCTAACAATGGGAGCACCTAAATAGATTACTAGCAAATTTTAAGGGAGACATAGACAAAAATATAATAACAGTAGGAAACTTTAATACTCAACTTTCAACAGTTGATAGATCATCTAGACAGAAAATTGATAAGGAAACATTGCCCTTGGATTATACCTCAGACCTAACAAACATATACAGAACATTCCGTCCAACAGCTGCAGAATATACATTCCTCCCAGTGTACATTCTTCTCAAGTGTACACAGAACATTCTCCAGAAGATGTAATGTGATAGGTCACAAAAAATCTTAGCAAATTTAAGAAGATTGAAATTATACCAAGTATCATCTCCAACCACAATGGTATGAAACTAGAAATCAATAACAGGAGGAAAACTGGAAAATTCACAAATATGTAGAAATTAAACAACACACTCCAATGGGTCAATGAAGAAATCAAAAGAGAAATCAAAAAATATATTGAAATAAATGAAAATGGAAACACAGCATACCAAATCTTATGGGATTCAGCTAAAGCAGTTCTAAGTGGAAAGTTTGTAGCTATAAATACCTACATTAAGAAAAAAGAAGGGCTGGCCCAGTGGTGTAGTGGTTAAGTTTGTGCGCTCCACTTCAGCGGCCCAGGGTTCACCATTTCAGATCCTGCATGTGGACCTACACACCGCCTCAAGCCATGCTGTGGTGGCATCCCACATAGAAGAACTAGAAGGAGCTACAACTAGGATGTACTGGGGCTTTGGAGAGAAAAAAAAAAGAGGAAGATTGCAACAGATGTTAGCCCAGGGCCAATCTTCCAGGCAAAAAAAGAAAAGAAAAAAGCCCCAAATTTAAAAAAAAAGAAAGAAAGAAAAGAAAAGAGAAAGATCTCAAACAATGTGACTTTATACCCTAAGGAACTAGAAAAAGAAGAACATACTAAGCCCAAAGTTAGCAGAAGGAAGGAAATTACAAAGATCAGAGTAGAAATGAATGAAATAGAGACTACAAAAGCAATAGAAAAGATTAGTGAAATTGTCAGCTGATTTTTTTAAAAAAGATAAACAAAATTTACAAACCTTTAGCTAAACTAAGAAAAAAAGAGAAGACTCAAATAAATGAAATCAGAAATTAAAAAGGAGACATTATGACTGATACCACAGAAATGCATGGATTATAAGAGACTACTATGAACAAATACATGCCAACAAATTGGATAACCTGAAAGAATTGGATAAAGCCCTAGAAACATAAACCTACCAATACTGAATCATAAAGATGTAGAAAATCTCAACAAACCAATAAAGAATAAGGAGATTGAGTCCGTCAATGGATGAATGGATGAAGGAGGTATGATATATACATCCATTCACCCATTGATAGACATTAGGTTGTTCCCATATCTTGGCTATTGTGAATAATGTTGCAGTGAACATTGGGCTGCAAATATCTTTTCAAGATCCTGATTTTATTTCTTTGGATGTATAGCCTGAAGTGGGATTGCTGGTAGTTCTATTTTTAATGTTTTGTGTATACACACAGACACACACACACACTCACATACATACACACACACACAGAGGAATATTATTCAGCCATGAATAAGAAGGAAATTCTTCTTACTCATTTGAGACAGCATGGATGGACCTTCAGGGCATAATGCTAATTAAAATAAGTCAGACAGAGAAAGACAAATACTGTGTTGTATCACTGATATGGGGAATTTTTTAAAAAGCTGAACTCATAGAAACAGAGTAGAATGGTGGATGCCAGAGGCTGAGAGGTGGGGGAAATAGGGAAACGTTGATCAAAGGGTACAAACATTCAGCTATAAGATGAATAAGTTCCGGGGATCTGATGAATAGCATGGTGATTATAGTTAACAAACTGTATTATATACTTGAAAGTTGCTAAGAGAGTAGATCTTAAATGTTCTCACTGTAAAGAAGAAATGGTAATTATATGAAGTGATGGAGGAGTTAACTAACACTACTATGGTAATCATTTTGCAATATATAAGCATATCAAATCATCACATTTTATGACTAAAATTTACGTAATGTTATATGTCAATTATATCTCAAGAAAGCTGGAAAAAAAACAAATGACCACACTAAACCGTGACATGAGTGATGACATAAGCATGTACAACCTACCAAGTTATTACACAGAAGAAGGGATTATTAATTTTGTCAGGAAAGGTTGCCAATCATGGAATGCGTCAGAGCGGGGATGATGTTTGGGTGGGGTTTGATGGATGAACTTTTGTTCAGAGAAGGATGAAAATGCATATCACAGCATTTATTTGATCTTGCAAGATGGTGGCTTTAGGAGATAAAATAATCTAATCAGATTCATAACTAAAAGCCTTCTATACCATACTATAGAGTTTGTATTTTATTCTGAAGAAAAATCATATAATTTGATTTGCAGTTTAAAGCTATCACTCTGGTAACCATGTGTAGGATGATTTCAAGGGAGAGAAAATAGTTATTTCACAAATTCAGGTAGGATATGAAGAAGGCTTAAACAAAGAAAATAGCTTCAGGGACAGAGAAAGAAGGATGACATTTAAACATATTTAAAGGGGTAAAATCATTATTTAACGATTAATTGATTATGGAACATAGAAGAGAAGTATAGTCTAAGTTGGTGCCAAGCTTTTTTGGCTTGGGAAAATAGGTGACTGGTTGTTATGAAGTAACATAAGAACCAGATTTGGAAACAAAGAAAATAATTCATAACTTTATTGATGGGAGTTTCAAGTGCAGTGGTGATTTGCCAGATGTGGATGAACAGGGAAAGGGAGAGAATATGCCAGCTCGAAGGGGTTGCATGAATATTCATTCTTAATATTGGTAGACACTGGAGCATATTTACTGACAAGAGGAAGATGAGTCAATGGAAAAGCAAAAGTTGAGTATATAAGGGAAGAGAGAAATAAGAACAGGAGAGCGTGGCATGCAGAGGTAGGCAGAAGGATGATTCTTGAACAAAAGAGCACCTGCACCTCA